>NC_053028.1:237355820-237655820 GCF_003073215.2 Triticum urartu | reverse complement strand
GGAAAGGAAGGGAAGGGAGAAGGAAAGGGGAGGATTCGGCCTCCCCCTTTCCTTCCCCTCCTCCTCTCTTTCCTTCCTCCTCCGACACTTATGGAAGGGGGGAGGCCGACTTGTGGGAGGCGCCCTAGTAGGATTACTCCTACTTGGGGTTCCCCTTGCTACCGCTCTCCCTCTCCCACCTATATATATGTGGGGAGGGCATCGCTAGAACACACAACATTGATTCCTAGCCATGTGCGGCGCCATCCTCCACAGTTTACGCCTCCGGTCATATTCACGTAGTGCTTAGGCGAAACCCTACGTGGATCACTTCACCATCACCGGCACCACGCCATCGTGCTGACAGAACTCTCCCTTGACACTTTGCTGGATCAAGAGTTTGAGGGACGTCATCGAGTTGAACGTGTGCAGAACTCCGAGGTGTCGTACGTTTGGTGCTTGATCGGTCGGAACAAGAAGAAGTTCGACTACATCAACCGCGTTATCAAACGCTTTCGCTTTCGGTCTACGAGGGTACATGGACACACTCTCCGCCTCTCGTTGCTATGCATCTCCTAGATAGATTTTGCGTGAGCGTAGGATTTTTTTTTTTTGAAATTACGTGTTAAGTTCCCCAACAGGCAGGAGTCGGTCTACTAATCTTGGACGTGATGCCTATATAATGATCATTGCCTGGATATCGTCATAATTATTTGAAGTTCTATCAATTGCTCAACAATAATTTGTTTACCCATCGTATGCTATTTTTCTCGAGAGAAGCCACTAGTGAAATCTGCGGCCCCCGGGTCTCTTCTTTATTATATATGCCTTCACGATCTATTTTTATTTGCTTTTATTTCAGATCTATTAATCCAAAAACCCAAAAATACCTCACTGAATTCTATTTGCTTTTATTTGCATTTGTCAATCTACCATAATTTTTATCCCGTCTACTTGCCAATTTCTGGCGCCGTTACCCGAAAGGGATTGATAACCCCTTTAATACGTCGGGTTACAAGCATTTGTTATTTGTGTGCAGGTGTCGTTCACGTAGTGTTGCGTGGTTCTCCTATTGGTTCGATAACCTTGATCTCATCACTGAGGAAAATACCTACCGTAGACGTGCTGCATCATACCTTCTTCTTTGGAAAAATACCGACGTAGTTCAAGCTGCATCAGTGGCGCCGGGCCCATCTGGTGGAGTGAACGCTTCGACATGATCTTCATTTGACGGACAAACACTTCCTCCCAGAGTCGCCTCCGCGGGGAGGTGCCACCGCTGCTCCAACTGTTGTTGCGGCTTCTTGTCCTCCTCATCGCTGGAAGAGATGGTGATTTCCTCCTTGCCGAAGGAGGCAACCGCCGTTGATGCCGAGGGTTCCTGAGAGGGCGGGCGGCGGTGCCAAGATCCGTCTGATGACGAACTGCTGCCGCCACCACCTTCGACTTCCCGCGCGGAGTACCAAGACTTCGGCATCGCCACTGGAGTTGGAGGGGCTTGAAGAGGAGGAGGGGCTCAAAGAGGATGATGAGGAGGAGGGGGGCTCGGTGTGGATTTGCATTGCCGACGTGCGACTTAAATAGTCGCGGCGACAACCAGGCGAACAGGCGGTCAACCCGTTTCAATGTGGTGCAACGGCCGAAGTTGGTTTCTCGAGACGTGGAAGCGGTCCGGAAGCCTGCACCCTCCCTCCCCCTCTCTCATCACCACTTTGTCTTTGTTTTGCGAAAAAAATACATCTGGACCACTCGATGAACCGATACAGACCCGCGTTGAATGACACGTATATGGTCGGTTTGAGAGTCGGCGTTGAAGGTGCCCTTACAACCTGTTATTATTACAAATTGCAACAAACTTCTTGACTTTGGTGTTAACACAGTTGGTACGTAGCAATCTTGCTTTCCATATGGAGTAAATCAACTATGGTTTTTTTTTCTCTGAAAGAGATACCACGGCTCCGCCGTCGTCTAAGTAACAGAGAATTTAATGCGAATCAATGGCTGCTTGCCGTAATGGCCTTTCGTTCGTAAAGAATTCCATTATTGATCGCTGTAGGATTAACCAATTTAATCTGTCAAATCACCGAGAGGTAAAATGCACGTCAACAAACAACAACGTGCTCTAGAAGCCTCTGCAGCATGCCTAACTTATTTAAACGCCGTCAGCACATGTACTAATCAACAATCCTTATCCTGCTCATGCAAGCAAGCATGGAGAAATGAATCAGAGAGCAAGCAACAAGCATGAATGGCTTTGCTACATGAAGAATTGAAATTGGATGAATTGTTGCTAGCAACAACTTCTCTTCTCATTTCCTAGCAACAACTATTGCACGAGGGAGCTTCTGCAGTAAGCGGGATACGTAATCCTAACGCTTAGCTCCTAATTTATTTCAAAGCCGTCAGCTGCAGCGATTCAGTACCCAGACTCATCTGTACCGACGATGAAGAAAAAATTCACAACAAATACTAGAATATTTTTCAAAAAGATAACTTTCTTTTTGTATGATAGATAATTTGGTGCATGAATTTCGCTCCAAATTTCAGATCATTTGAACTTCTGAGTAGCTCTCGGTAAAAAAAAATTTGGGGTCTGTATCTTATTTTTTTGCTGAGAGCTACTCATATGTCCAAATTATCTGAAATTTGAAGCGCACATCACATATCAAATTATCTATCATGCAAAAAATTAGATTTTTTTTAAAAAAAATTATGAATGTTTTCTTAACCGAGTGCAGATGAATTTGGGCTCAGAAATAGATATTCAAGCCAAGCTTACGTTTTCTCTTTACTACCTTTACTCATGCAAGTAAGCATGGACCCTCTAGCCGGGTTTAGAAAGCACAATCTGTTTATCTTAGGTATGACCAAGTTTATCATAGTTACTATACTATTATTTTTTGAAATATGCAACTTCATAAAAATGCACACCCGGAAAAAAATCGTAAAAACACAGTGTGAAAATGATAGATCAAGTAATATTGTTTTGGTTTTATTGGCAAACTCTATTAAACTTGGGCATGTTACCAAAAGATCTTAAATTGGCTGCAGTTTCGCCGACTCATTAGCGCTCCTATTGTAGTAGTTGTTGTTTCCATGCGTGTATATAGTGTGGAGAGGGCTGCACATGCGTGGTTAATTATGGATGGTGGCACATCGAGAGGATCATGAGAATATTTCAACCAGGCATGAATGAAAAGATATGTATTGCTGTATGATGTACTACTAGATCTGGTAGTGATGATAAGTATGCCCAAAGAATAAGAGCCAAGCAAATAATTGCACTATAAATAACAGAGCATAGGGGCAGCTCTAACCAATCCCAATAAATAGAGGAGGATCCGGCTGAGTAAACCCTTAGCGGAGTATTTTTACTTCACTAAGGCCGGACCTGACCGATCCCTTATATATAACGGGGTAAAAACCAAATTTACATAAAGTTCAACATAGATTCCATTTAAATAACCGAAGTTTGACACAATGTACATATATTCAATGGAAATTTTCATAAAGTTCAACATAGGTTCTACTTAAATTAAACTTCGGCTTAAACTCAACCTAAACAAAAACTCTAATCACTCTTATAGAGTGCTAGCCATTTGGCCCGCGTCACACCACTGATCTTGGGGTCCGACCCTATGTCGTCGTCGCCGCAGTCGAAAAAGATGCGGCGCCATTCTTCGACGTCAATCCCCTCCTCGTCGTACAACCTCGTCGGCGAATCGTTTCCGCAGTGCCTCCTCAAACTCAGGGTACTGGCAGCAGAGGTATGCCTTGTACTCGTCGCTGGCGGCCTCCGCCGCAAGGCGCTCCCTCGCCTCCGGGTCCTCCCTAGCCACCGACGCGGTCACCGTTCTTGGTGGCAGCGGCTGGAGCTCGATAGGCGTCGTCCTGAACGAGAAGTTGAAGCGTGACGCATAGCCGTGCGGCCGGACATCCCACCAGCCGTGCTCGAGCGCGACGAGTTCGGCCGTGTGGAAGGACCCAAACATAATGGCGTTGGTGGGTCTCTCTATCCGTGATCTCCGACACCCAAGTCCCCACCCTCACTATCGGACAACGTGCTACTTCCTCTGTGGCTGCCGCGGCGCGGGGAGGGTGGCCGGAGGAGCGGCATCGTCGCGGCTGCTGCTGCTGCTTGAGGAGGATCAGGTGAAGGATGCGCGACTCACGTGGTGGCGCGGATCCGCGCTGCGGATCAGCGGCGGGAACCTCCGGCCACTGCATCCGGCCATTGGGAGGAGAGGGGGCGGCGGGAACAGTGGCGGCGGGGGGGGGGGGGGGGGGGGGGGGGGGGGGGGGGGGGGGGGGGGGGGGGGGGGGGGGGGTGCCCGCGACGGGGATGGGGAAGGCAGAGAGAAAAATGAGAAGGAGTTAATTTTTTTTATTCAATCACGGAGCAGTGGAGTAACAAGAAAATCATAAGCGGTTGAGGATATTTTTTACTCCTATAACACCGATTAGGGATAGGCTATGTATCGGTTAAAGGTGTAAAACCGGATTTTTAATTCTCTAACTAGTTATAGAGGATCCGTGAGAGTTGCCCTGAAGAACAGTGCATGTGCTAGTAGTACTCCCTTCGTCCGAAAATACTTGTCCTTGAAATGGTTGTATCTAGACTTATTTTAGTTATAGATACATCCATTTTATCTAATTCGAGGACAAGTATTTCCGGACGAAGGGAGTACCATCTAGCAGTACAGGGCATGAACCATCCGGGTCGAAATTTGGTCATAGTGTTGTACTCATGCTTCTTTCTTATAGGAGTACTCTTCTTATAGTAATTAACACTGTCTTCACAACTGAATTTTCTCTTGTGTTGTTTCAGAGTCTCGGACATTTGATCACCTGTTTTCCTGTGGAAGCACGCCCGGCCTGTCCTCATCTCATGTAGCTTTTCAGCATTTCAATAGTATATAATTACCTCCGTTCGCAAATACTCAGACGTGGTTTTAGTAGGGAGCGACTTGAAAGTGGCTGCACTTTCAATCTGCTTTTCCATATTAGCAAAGTAAATATCCGGAAGTCATAACTAAAAACCAGTACTAGCTTGTACTACTACTACTACATGTAAGCATCCATGGCCGCTCAAAGTTGAACGCCCGTTGCAACTGTTGGAGAACTTGAGTCAATTAACAGGGCTGATAGGATAGCAAGTCAATGGTTTTTCGTGAGAGAAAAGGGTAGGAACTTTCCTATCATTGCCAAATTTGACAGGCTACTGGCTCCCAAAAAACAAAAAGAAAAGAAATTGACAGGTTACTATCTTAGCGACACAACCGATTTGCGTGTGTATCCATTTACAATGAATGCGGTGATTGGTGCGAGTGCAATCCATCTCCGAAACAAAAAAGATGAGATTCTAGATAGAGGCCGAGGAGGGGAGAACAAAAACCATGGCGATGATCCAAACACATCCTTTTTCCGTTTGCAACTGGAACCAAACACGGCCTCCTCCACACAACAACAACAACCCGCGAGAGCGAACGCAGCAACCCGGTGGCGTGACCGAGGCGTGGAACGCATGGTCCATGCATGGTGATGAGCCAGCGACCCAGCGTGCAGCCAGCGGCCGATGGAGCAGGGCCACTGCCATGTCATCCTATCCGTGAGGCCCAAGGAAAACACGCCGGAGGGAACAGTGCTAATTATGAGCGGGAGATGGGGGCACGTATGCAGGACGGTGACTCTGCGAGCGTCGCCGTCGACGTGCTGGACCGGACGGAACGGAACGGAAACCTGCCGGAACTTGCTTCTCGTCTTGTCTCGAGCTTTTCTTTGCTATCGCTTGCGGTCTCAAGACAAGAGGATGGATAGGCGAGAGACGTGGCTCTTGTGGTACTGGTCTACGTGACGGGGATGCGTACGTGTACACGGCACAGCTGGCCCGTGTGTGGGCATGTCCAGGTCAATCGTACAGGCGGATCGCGTACGCAGGACAAGAACATTTATGAGAGCCACCCGTACTTACTGTAGACCAAAGCTGATATACGAGTACATGAGAGACTCTCGCCTGGCCTGACGAGCATATTCGGCTGGTTTACACCGGATGCATGCAGCCGGTGGTGCTCTAGCTAAGCTCCGGCTGCCCATACGGCATGCGGTTATTTCCATTATTAGAACACAAAAAAATCACAGGCCCAGAACGAATTCCATTCTCGATCGGCTGTTAAACTAACCAATTTTGATTTGTTGACCCGCAAAAAAGAGAACAATTTGATTTGTCAATGTCACCAAGAGGTAAAACACATGTCAACAACAACAACAACAACAACTCTACTTGCTTCTACAACACGCGGGTTTTGTAATCCTAAACACTAGCTCCTAATTTGCTCCAACGTCGTCAGCTGCAGCAGCGACATGTCATACCTTCAATCTGTATACCCTACTCATGCAAGCAAGCATGCAAATTACTCCTAGAAAAAAAAACAATATAGATGAGTATGTTACCAGAAGATCCGTAGCAACTTCTCTTGTCATTTCCATAGGAAGGTGTTTTAGAACATTGATAAACAGAGCTACATGATGCTCGACTCCTTTCCTATTGCGCACGCAATGTTAAAATTACATGGTTTTTGTATCGAGAGAAATTACCAAGTTCCTTCTAGATTTGTGAAATAGCTTAAGATGACGATGAAGTGTATATTGTCCCGTATGGTGCACGGTGGCACTGCAGAGGCACAACTAATGCACTTGACATAGTATAGAACATGCTTCCATGAATGTCTATCCTCGATGAACAAAATGTCTCTTTTCTGCATTCGCACGTCTTCTATTGCACCATCCTTACACTCTTGTTGTTGCACCCGCCTCGCTCTCCCAGCTACCACACGTGGCGCTTCACTGTATCACAAGTTATCAACCCTTCGATCAACCATTGCTGTAACAAACTTAGGATTATCATCTCACTATCACTTTTTAACGGTTGCCCCCAGACAGTGAATGGCTGCAATCGCCACTTTCCACCATGATTAACATCCGATGGACCATTTGATACATGTCGAATCATGCTCAACCGTAAACCTAAACGGCCGAACATGGGTGCGTCGATGAACCGTAACGACGAGTAAAGAGATAAGAATAGCTTGCAATGCTACAATCAGTTGCACTATCCAGGAGGCGTTATCTTTCATTATTTAACCGTTCCATCAAAATAGCCCACAAAACCAACGGTAGCGACAACTTCATCTTTGCTCCTTCCTCTCATCCATACATGCCCCCTTCACGGTTAGACACACCCACAAACATCCAAGCACCGATATTTCCTTTAAAAACATATAAATGCATTTTATGAGAACTTCATTAAAGAACAAGAAAATGCCAATAAGCCTAGCCACCTTGCCAATCACCACTCTCCTAGTCATCATCATCATCCATCACCTCTCTCTTACCAACTGCTCTACTGCCAATAGAGAACAAAATCCTCAACCTCTTCTATAGATTCTCTCTCCTATTAAAATAAATACATTTAAAAAACCACCATAAACGAGAAAATAATAAGAGGGAGACCTTCCCTTCTTCTCCTCCGGCCTAACCCACCCCACCCCACCCCCTCCCCCTCTCCTCCAAGCATCCACCGTCCCGGCCAAATCAGCCCCCTCCCCCAGCTCAAGCCAGAACGCCATTCCCGTGGATACAGAAGAGAAGAGGAGAATTCACCTCCCCCTAACCTCTCCGTCCCCCCCCAAAATCCTCCGAAAACCTAATCCTCGTCCCCGGAAAGATCCTCCTTTTCTTGGTTTCCACTTTGCTACAGATAAACAAAGCCATATATAGCGTTTTGGCCACGTTTCTTGGCTTCCGTTGTGGGTTGTTGTTAATTCGAGGGAGTCCAATTCGCCTGCGACTGAAGGGGCCCGGCCATGGCGGAGGAGGAGAGGCGGCGGCGGTTCTCGAGTCTACGCAGCGTCCGGTGGCGGGTCGATCTCGGCATCCTGCCGGCGTCGCCGGAGGCCTCCGTCGAGGAGCTCCGCCGCGCTGCCGCCGATTCGCGGCGGAGGTGAGCCCGCCATCCTTGTTCCCGGGTGTTTGCTGGTGTTTTGTCCTTTTGCGGCAGGAATCTGCTCTGCTCTGTTTTTCCTGCTTAGCTGGCTCGTTCTTGTTATGCTTTCATTTGATTCTTGCGCGGTCAGGCGTTGATTTCGTCCAGATGGTTGTGTTTGTTAGCAAATTAATGCAATCACCGGCTGCTAATGCATCTGATTTGGTTGTGGTCGTATGAATATAGCTCGTCGATTGCTAGATTTCTGGTTCTGTCGGTGTTATCGTGCACATGGCCACATGCCATGTTTGTTTCATGAGATGAAATTTCGGCGAGAGAGATTGGTGCTGTTACTGATCTATAAGTGATTGGGGCAAATGAATTTTGCTCCTTGCTATTTCTTTCTACCTAAGAATGACATGTTAAATTTGATTCATGTTTGTTGTAGGTATGTTAGTTTGAGGCGCCGTGTTCTGGTAGACCCTCATCTTCCAAAGGAGGAGGCTAGATCACCTAACCTCATCGTGGACAACCCGCTCTCTCAGAACCCAGGTATTTGATCCTAAACATTATCTTGTGAATTGTGATGATTACATGGTAAACAAATTACAAGGATGATATCTTTGAACATGGATGACTTGTTATCTACCGCAAACACTTGCGTGATCACTTACCATCACAGATTTGCACTGCAAAGTGTTTTCCTGAATTTCCGTGGGTTGTGACGCACTTCATTTATTAAACGATGAGCGGTGCTTGACAAGTGTTATTTAACACATTAAGATATATAAATGTGTACTCTTTTTATTAATTTATTATTGTTCATAATTATTTATTAGGGCTCTTTTCTACTGGTATAATTACTGGTGTTTTAGCTATGCTAGTGCCTAAGAGGCGGGATGAAACCTATTATTCAGAGTGTGAATAGTTTGCTCACACAAAAATGTATACTTTTTTCTATGATGTTATGTAACAAAAGCCTCCAGGTGTTGCTTGACACTTTGTGCGACAGCTCTGATTCCAAGTTTCCATCTTGATATTTTTATTTAACTTCTTTCTGCAGAGAGTAGCTGGGGTCGGTTTTTCAGAGGGGCAGAGTTGGAGAAGACTGTGGACCAAGATTTGTCTCGCTTGTATCCCGAAGATGGTAGTTACTTCCAAACACCTACTTGCCAGGCCATGCTGCGTAGGATACTGTTAATGTGGTGTCTTCAGCATCCAGAGTATGGTTACCGCCAAGGTAAGAAACTCCTTCCGCATGTAGAAGAAACAAAGTTCTCAAGTTATTGCAAGGAATCTGGTTTGCTTTCTCCTTTCAACTGAGAACTTCATGGGTCTAAAATCATCTAGGGCTGTTAATCTTTGCACGGTAAAAGTTACCATTTTATAAAACAAGAGTATAAATATCTTAAGATGGCATTGTTAAAGCATATTAATTAGTTCATGGGTCTAAAATCATCTAGGGCTGTTAATCTTTGCACGGTAAAAGTTACCATTTTATAAAACAAGAGTATAAATATCTTAAGATGGCATTGTTAAAGCATATTAATTAGTTCATGGGTCTAAAATCATCTAGGGCTGTTAATCTTTGCACGGTAAAAGTTACCATTTTATAAAACAAGAGTATAAATATCTTAAGATGGCATTGTTAAAGCATATTAATTAGTTCATGGGTCTAAAATCATCTAGGGCTGTTAATCTTTGCACGGTAAAAGTTACCATTTTATAAAACAAGAGTATAAATATCTTAAGATGGCATTGTTAAAGCATATTAATTAGCTCTGAGATCTCTTAATAGCAATGCCGGGTAGCACCAAAGTATCTTACATCAAGTATTTGACTAAGTAGCATGGCCACTTCAGTATATCTTTTCATTTATATCTTCTTGTTTAATTGCTGAATATGCATTGACATATGGCTCATCTTGTCACAGGAATGCATGAGCTATTGGCTCCACTTGTGTATGTTCTTCAGGTCGACATTGATAAACTATCGCAAATACGAAAACTCCATGAAGACTGCTTCAATGATGATTTTGTTGGAGTACCTTTCCCAGATACTGATATGGTTTTTAGTTATAAACCTAGAAAGGACCCAAAGTGGCATTCAGGAACTGACAATGAAAATGATTCTGAAAGTGCTTCCAGAGCTAACAGTCTTGATGAGCTTGACTCAGATACAAAAGAAATAATTTTACTTAGTGATGCATATGGAGCTGAAGGTGAACTAGGCATTGTATTATCTGAAAGATTCATGGAGCATGATGCCTATGCCATTTTTGATGGTTTGATGGATGGGGGCGGTGGAGTGGTTCGCATGGCAGAATTTTACTCTCCATCCAGTGTTGGATCTAGCTCAAGTCTACCGCCTGCTATTGAAGCCTCCTCAGCATTGTATCATTTGCTTTCCATTGTTGAGCCATCTCTTCATAACCATTTCATTGAGCTGAAAGTGGAACCTCAGTGGTTTGCACTTCGTTGGCTGAGGGTCTTGTTTGGACGAGAATTCGGCCTCAGTGATCTCTTAGTAGTATGGGACAAAGTCTTCGCCTGTTCCAATAGTATGCTGCTAAATAGTGATGAGGAATATAGCTTTCGGATCTTGTGTTCAGATAGAGGGGCATTCATTGCAGCTATGGCAGTCTCTATGCTTCTTCATGTTAGATCGTCTCTGTTGGCTACCGAGACTGATGTCTCTTGTCTCCAGAGATTATTGAATTACCCGACGAATGTTGATGTGCAGAAGCTAATTGAGAAGGCCCAGTCCCTGCAGTCTACTGCCATTGATGCGAACACTTCATCCCCATCTGTCCTATTAAATAGGGATATCGGCGAGTATGACAGAGTTAACAGTATTATCTCTATTTCAACTCCTCCGAGAACTCCATTGCATCCTTTATCCGAGAGTTACTGGGAAAAGCAGTGGAGAAATTTGCACACTGATGGGACATCTCCCAAGGAGACTGAGAAGGGTCATTCTTTCAGCAGAGAAATAAAGAAATCCTTAAGGGAGAAGCTTGGTTTGTGTAGGACAGAGTCAGATCCTTCTCCAGTGAAAGCAATCAGTGTGAAAAGTGATGCTCGGAATTCAGCAAGGCGATGCCTTCTGGATACTTTATCAGATAGTGCGGGGAGGTCTCATGAAATTGCAGGGAAAATTCAAGAAGATGAATTCCCTATCGTCTCAATTCACAAGGAGCCTCCAGTGAGTCCCGCAGAGCCTTTGCAACCAAGAGCAGCTGCTGAAAGTGTAACTGTAAGCCCACCGTGCCTGGCTAAACTCAGCCCTCTAGAAAATCCGCTGGCTGTGCCAGCTGATGAGAGCGCAACACAAAGGACACAATGTGCAACAGAAGCTTGTTCTTCTAGCGGTGAGAACTCTCCAGTGTTCTATGCAGCCGTTGCTGGTAATGAGCATGAGAACATTCAAGATAACGATTCTGAGAGAAGTAGTGTCATTTCAATTTCGTATGGTGGTGACAATGACAGGGATGAAATACTGCAAGATGAGTCATCCAGCTGTAATCATGACGGCAGTAGTGTTCAAGATTCAGAAGCAGAAACTTCTAATAAAACTGCAGATCCAGATGGATCCTCTGAAAAAACTGTGGTTCCTAATGAAAGGAAGCCATTTATCAGTAAATTTCAGTGGCTGTTGAAGCTAGGGAGACCCTCAGGTGAAGGCAACATCGAGAAGGGTAGCGGTGAGAAATCAGATGCTAAAGATGCTGTTGACCCATCCTGCTCCGAAGGGAATTCGAATAACCCGCGTGGTAACGTGAAGTTGGCTGCTGGTGATAAGAAGGTGATGGGCACATTTAAGAATCTTGGACAAAGCATGCTCGAGAATATCCAGGTATATCATATGCAACATCATTTATTGCCTTGTGTGGTACTTTTTGGTAGTCTCTATCCTGATAAAAGTATTTGCATAATTTTCTACATCAAATGTTTGTGTCTTACCACTTGGTAGAATTGCTTGGCTTGCGTTCTGAAGTCATTAGTGAAGTGTGTGCCAAAAGAAATACTTGCCTGAAAAAACATAATTCTTCTGTATCTTTATTTGCCAAACATGCATGTATGGTGTAATTTGGATCATTCCTATCTATGTATGCATCACTAACAACGGATCATGCCTATCTATGCATCACTAACAATGGTTGCAATGTAACTATAGGTGATCGAGTCAGCGTTTCAGCAAGATCGCAGCCAGCCCGGGCCGATGGAGAACTTCTCGAACAACATCCTGGGCGGCAAAGGACAGGTGACGGCGACTGCGGCTCTGACCGAGCTCCGCAAGATCAGCAACTTGCTCAGCGAGATGTAGCCACAGGCCGTCTGTTCCTGCCCAACCCCTCTCTCTAGCTCAGCAGTCGATGGCCTGCCTGGTGATAACAGCAAGCGAGGTGCCTCGCCCACCATCTTGTCCACCGGTGCTCCTGCGCTGCTCCATATGTACATATAGGTTCCATTGGATCATCCCATTCGAGTCCATCATGTAACTAATTAAGGCACTGTACGTACGAACCTAAGGAACTCCGATGAATCTAGGTGTCGCCGCGACGACGAGGCAGTAGTTTACGTCGGTCAGCGTTAGAAGGATGTATTTTTTGATGGAAGAATTTTGTAAGATTAACTGGTCAAGGGGGAATAAATGGAAGGAATAGTTCCATTGCTTCAGTTTTCTTTGCTGTCGGCGCGTGTGCTGAACATACTGTACCTGATTGGTCATCCTCAGTCAGGTTCTAAAATGTCCCCCGCTGTGACGGGACGTAGGAAGGGGGTAATTTTGATCAGTTTGTCTAATTCACATCTAAATGTTTTTTAATGATGTCATATCTAACCTCCTAAAAATAACTACGCAGCAATAAGAAATAAAAAAAAAAGCTGAGACAAAAAAAATAAACCATAAACATAGTGCTTATCAGGTTAGATGTGACATAACTATGTCACATCTAGATGTGTCCTATACAGACCCAATTTTGATCAGGGGTACTCGAGGACACGAGGAGCGGTCGGGCTTCCAGACATCCGGCCGTGCCCTTGTCGGGGCATTATCATGAGCGGCGTGGTCCAACGGAGGAGGAAACTACACCGCGATTTCCAATTCCAAGTGGCAGTGAGTCAGCAGTCCTATTCCTATCCACCCACCTCCACAGCGATTGACGACTTTGACTACACAAGATTGAGCAGTTTCAGTTCGCTGCTGCCTGCTCAGATACCACAAGCATCAAGGCTTCGGGGTTTTGCTCAACAGAACCAATGGCGCCGCCTATTCCAAACATGCATTACTCCCTCTATTCCACATGTAAGGTGCAAGCAAAATATAAGAATATATCTCACGATGATAAACTACGCCAAACATAGAGAAGTTCGGCTTTCTAAAAGTTAACACACCTTATATTTTGCAACGGTGGGAATATATATTTAGCGTGGAAAAGAAAGACATGTTTGTTGTACAACATGGTGCAACCGTAAAAACTCTCCAAACATGAATTCTACAAGAAAAACAAATGCACGGACAAATATTTGTGCATCCATGAAATGCATTCATCATGTTTCAGCGTCGGGGTACATGTACTGGGAATGAGGTATACATGATCACTGCTGCGCTGCTTACCACCAAAACTATACTAGCACCATCTCTCTATATATACAAAAATGTGTAGACGCGAATCTGAAACAAACTGAAAGCAGCAAATCTTTTTCTTCCCTTGAACCAGTTGCACCACAAAAGCACCTACCAGGACAGTGAGCCATTTCCAAAGATATAACAAGCTAAAAGTATCAAATACTCCCTCCATAAAAGAAATATAAGAGCGTTTAGATCACTACTAAGCTCTTATATTTCTTTACAGAGGGAGTGCATGACAGATAGGGTTTTTCAGATTTAGCCCATATCATACTGAAGCATCTATGATATATCCACGTGGGCAGGAAAAGTGAAATAGATTCAGCACTACCACCGGGCAGGGAACAATTACTCTTTTTTGCTTTCCTCGAGTTGATCATCAAACTCTAAAATGCCAAACTCTCAAAAACATGGTCCAATAGTTTGCTAAATCTTCTGCCTGCAACAAGCCAGTTCCTGCAGCAGAGCAGAAACACCATCCACACGACCACACTATAAATGAGGACAGATGATGTGCCGCAAATTATCAAAGAATAGCATTATGTGAGCAAATGTAGACAGTGAAACAAGTTAATTCATCAAAGGAGAGGGTGCTAATGATCTCAACTGCAAGGCATGTTTTTGGCCTTAGCTACTTCCCTCTTGTAGTTTTCCCAAACTTCAGGTCCCATGGGATGCTTTTTCACAAAATAACTCATGAAATATTTGTCTGAGCAAGCTAGGATTGTGCTTAAAGCCAGCCGGGATGTAACCAACCCCCTTTCTAGCAGCCAATTGTACATGAAAATCCTGACTTTGGTTCTTTCCACGGTAAATGACAGGCAAGCAGGGAAAGCAACCATGTCACTCAGAGTATACCCTGAATGATTTATAAGGAAGGATATCTTTGACTCGAGCACATCAATCTTCTGGTTCAGAACCTGTGGAGCCAGCTTGATCATGTTTACTACATCTTTTGGGTCCAACCCAGTATTGTTCACTAAGAACTCGTACCGATCTTGTAGTTCGTCACCTTTACCACGGAAGGTTTTGAGTGCCTTCTTCATATCTTCAGAGCCTTCAACAAATCCTATGCTTTTCAAGAATTTTTTTCTCTCATTGAATGATGCTTCAAAGGGGTCAATTTTTGGTAGCTGGCTGACTTTTGACCCTAATGTGTAACTCATCAACAGTTTCGGGTCCTCCAGTATAATCTTGCGCAGGCGCCTCTTTCCCACATTGAGATTTGTAACAATGCTGTTTGGCATCTTCAATGGGGCAGAACCAAGGATTAATCCATGAGAAAGAACAAACTTGTTAACATCCTCATGGCTTATGCCAATCTCAGCTAAGAACAGCATTCCCCTCCGTAGGTTACTTGTGAAATCCTCGACCGACACATTTGGGAAGTCCATAAAAAGATCATACAGCTCTTTTTTTCCACATCCCGCTTTTAGCATCATGAGAACCACTGTAAATAGCATTTTTCCTGAACCATCCAGCAAGAAATCTGGATTTTGCCTGACCAATTTACCAACAGCTTCCTTAGTAAATCCCAAGTTAACGAAGAACTGGGGAACTCGAACCATCTTTCTCCAATCATAAGACTTCCTAGCAGATAAGAACTGACTAATCCAGTCCCGCTGGATCCCAATGTCGTCTAGCCACTCCAGGATCTTCAATTCCACATTCGGGTCACGAACCAATACAACAGGAGTAGCAATTACGAGCTTGATCACACTGGTCCTACTGAACCCAAGTTCCTCAAGGGCCTTCAGCTTAGATGCAAGCACACCATGGCCAAAACTAAAGACCTCCATAGCATCCCGGTATATCCTCCCTATCTTCCTGCGCGCAATGCCGTAATTGCAAAGCAGGCGGAAGTTGCCGAGCAACATCTCATCGTCCGTGAGAAACATGAGATCCCGAGGCAAGAACGCACTGCACTCGCTCGGTCTGAGGCCAATGCTCTCCAAGAAGGGCTCAAACTCGTTGACAGGATTGAATTGAAATAACCGCACCAGGGCCTTGCTGACCCTTTCATCCTTCATGTCCCTCTTCTTCACCTTGGACCTGAAGACCAGCTCGGTTCCTCCCTCCGGGGGCTCCTTCAGGGCATCCTTCACCTCCTCCAGCAGCTTGCTCAGGTAAACAGGCGAGCGCTTGCTTATATGCTCGGCGTCGCTGAAGCACATGCCGCGCGTGACATGGAGGTACTCCATGAACGTCTTCTGCGCGGCGCGGACCTCCCGCCTCCTCTCCATTTGCCTGATCTTCCGATCCACCTCGTCCTCCTCCTCATCCACCAAGGTTTCCCCCTCGCTGTGGAGGGGAGCAGCTGAATAGAGCCGCCGTTGAATCCGATGGTCACTCGGAGCAACCCGACCCGATGCCGGGAATGATCCTTGTACATGCCGCCAACTGGCAGCACAGCACGGCGGCACTCTGGAGGATTTGTCGAGGGCACCAGGAGCCCACCGGAGCCGGGCTGCGCTTAATGCGGCGCGGAGGTGGTTGTTCATGGCGAAAACGAAGCAACGGGAATCGCGCCAGCTTCAGGACCAACCGGGGGAGGGGGCTCTGCTCCACGGCGTGCCGCTGACGCCTGCACACGTCGCAGATTCCAGGGGGCCAAGACGACGTCGGAGGCTCAGACGAAACAGGGTCGCGCGATAGCAGCCTGTGTCAGGGCGCAGGTCACGCGCGAGCAGCTGCAGGTCGGCGAGCAGCGGGACGAGCGGCTGCCATGGCGGCTGGGAGGACCTGGGGTTTGGGAGCTGCGGGCGATGCGGGGGAAGCTGCTGGCGCTTGGATGAAAGCCCAGAAAGGTCAGAGACTTGACGCTGATCCATGTGTTATTTGGGCCGGGCCGATTCGAAATGGAACAGCTGCACCAAATTCGCCTCAAACGTCTGGATGAACGGCCCAGTCACGAAAATACAACCCAGGCGGGCCAGGCCTCAAACGTCCGGACTGACCGAAACCCCTCGTATCTAACTCAAATGTTGGGAAACACAGAAGATTGAGTCCGTGTTCATGCCGATGGATGCTCAAGTGATCCTAGGCATTCCTCCATGCACGCGTAATATACCAGATTTTTGGAGCTGGCATTATGAAAAGAATGAGCTCTTTTCAGTTCGATCGGCCTATCGCATGCTTGTTGCAACAAGACCAAGAAAAGAAGCATAGCTAAAGAATACGTCAGGTTCATCGAGTATGGCGGGTGAGGAAAGATCCTGGAAGAGTTTATGGAAGATACAAGTGCCTGAGAACGTGAGGATGTTCTTATGAAGACTATCAAAACACTCAATTCCAACTAATGATGTCCGAGCCCGAAGACATATGGCAGACTCTAATCTATGTGGCATGTGTGGAGCCCCAGATTCTTGGAGGCACTCCCTCCTGGAGTGTACCATGTCCCGCTGCACTTGGTCGCTCATAGATGAGGAATTGACGCAGAAGATGGCAACTACAACAGAACCAAAGGCGAAAGAATGGCTTTTCACACTCATGGATCTGTTATCACATGCAGAATTCGTGAGGCTCTCAGTTACACTTTGGACCATTTGGGCAGCAAGACGTAAAGCTATCCACGAAGGAATTTTTTAGAGTCCACATGCTATCATCACTTTTATGGACAGATATATAGATGAGCTCGAAATTATTGGAGGAAAGCAGGAAATAGAGAGAATGGAGCCAAGGGTTCCAACGCAAAACAGGAGACCAGAACCTCCTCCAATGGGATACGCCAAGATCAATGTAGATGCTGGATGCCGAAGAGGAAGCCGAGGAACAGCGGCCGCAGTATGCAGGGACAGTACATGTGCTTTCCTTGGGAGTTCAGCATTGGTCATCCGCGGAGTGGATGATCCGGCAACGCTAGAAGCAATAGCATGTCGGGAAGGAATGGCGCTTGCAGCAGACCTTCACTTAGATTAGTTCGTGATTGCATCGGACGCAATGCAAGTGGTCAGTGTCATCCATAATGAAAGTCTAGGAGCTTATGGTGCTATCATCAAGGGGATTAGACTACAACAAGCTTCTTTTCTTTGTAATTTGTTTCTGAAGGTCGTGCAAATAATCTAGAAGCACATAGACTAGCCAAGCGTTCTCGTGCCATGTATGATTGGGTCAACCCCATAACCCGATTTGTATCCCACATCTTGTGGAGTTTGATGAATAAAAGCTTGGTTATACCCCTAAAAAAAATCTAACTCAAATATGAGGCGGATATGGAGCGTCCGGGCGCGCCCGTACGGTCCGCCACGTCAGACCGATGCTAGGGTCCCACAGGAAAACAGTTTGAAACCCGGTGGCCCTGCTCCTGCGGGCCGCGTAGTGCCTAGCTCATCTCCTCCGTCGGACCGATGGCCCTGCGTGCCGCCGCTTCTGCGGGCCGCGTAGTGCCTAGCACGGCTATTTAAGCCGACTGTCGACACCGAAACCATACCTGTCCACATTTCCCCTTCTAGTTCGCCGCCGCCGCCACTTTCCACTCGTCGTCCCTCACTTTCCACTCGCCGTTTGCCATTACAAGTAGCCATGCCCCATGCCCTCGGGTAAGGAGCTACCCATATCTTACATCGGAGCGCCGACTGCAACTTCTTGAGCAGATCCGGGCAAGGCGCGAAGCCCGGATCGCCGCGGGGCTACCTCCGGATGCGGTTATACGGAGGAGGAGTAGGTTGAGGAAGAGGAGGAGCATGAGGACGATGTGGGGCATGCTGGTACGCGAAACTACAAACAAAGCAGTAGGCCATCCTCGATTCCCTTCGCTTGGAGTCGGATGTGGAAGCCAGATGCCGTGTTGGCAGGAGATTGAGGCGGAGCACGCCACGGAAGTCGACGAGATTCTCGCGTACATGGATGATGATGATGATGAGGAGCCGGAGCCCTCGTGCACGCCCGTCCACCCGACACCCACCACTGACATCCTGGACATATCCGACGACGAATCGTAACTAGGGTGTCGTAGTACATATGTTTATTTTGCGTGACTTGTATGGACCTGATAAAATATGAGAGACTCAAATGCAGAGAAGCAAATTTGAAATGTGACCGGTCACTGACCCGCAGACGCACCCAATTGCGACCGCGGGTGTTTGAGAGATCCAATTTACCAAATCCGGTTCTATATGCTCTTATGTTCTACGCCCACACACGTGAGCGGCATGCCTGATGAACACACACCGGGGCGGCGCAGAGGATGCCCCCTCCTGAATTCCTGATCTGCCTCGGCCATCGTACATCGTAAGAGTACCATAGCTACTACCAGTAGGATGGTCAATTAATATTGAACATTATTAATGCACAAGGCTGAAAGATAAATGTTTATTGGCTGACAGGCACCGCTCGTGAGACAGCGAGAGAACAGAGGCAAGTGAGCTAGAGCGGAGCTCCGGGCGCGTCCCATCCGCCGCAGTTCGCTCTGGCTACGGCGGCTGCCTTGCCAGCCTCGATCCATCCTGAGTCTGGCCATGATGTAGTTCTGGTCACGCCCGCCCCCCCCCCCGCCGCCTTGCGGCCGGTAGTCCCCTTGTCGTCGTTGCTCACTCTGTCCACGACGAACACTAAATAATGTCCGCTTCAATCCACGCAAACAACTCTTCATGCACCTTCCCACCACCACTGTCTACCTCTCCCACCGCCAATGGCGACCCGGCCCCTTCAGCGCTGCCAGTCAGCCCACCTCCGGAAGTCGCCACCCTACACAATTCGCCAGTCGCGGCCGCTCACCCCCTCCCCGCTGGCCTGCGGAAGCCGGATGCTGCCTTCGGGCTCCTATCTCCCTCAACTCCGCCGGTGCTATGCTCGGGCCTCCCTGATGGTCTGGGATCGATGCTCGATGACGCTCTGTTGCAGTACGCTCTGGAAAACTTCTCCTCGCTGGTATGCTCGCCGCTCGATCCACACTCGAGGTTGGTTTCTCCAACTTCAATCTGGATCAAGCTGCTTCCCTCCTCTCAATGTCTTGATGATTTAGTTGTTTTCTCTTTGCTCAAGTTCTGGTTAGGGTCTCAATCCGAGATGCCAATTATTCGATCATTTGGTGCGGGCTTATTTTCATTAACAGTGGCTAATGCGGATGTCGCCGCATTTATTGTCTCGCTCGGAGGTATTAGTGATGGTCCGGTTAGGCTGTCATTTCACATAGGTCCTCCAGTTGGCTCGGGTTCGTCTTTTTTCTGGGATTCAAATCTCCGACAACTTTGTCTTCTTCCCCTCTCCATGGCTGCCATGGAGAGATCTCCTTAAATGTTGCGTTTGTCCGCTCTCAATCTCCTGTTGCGCGTGCTCCTGCTCCTCTCGCCGTCGCAGCCCTCCCAACCTATCAGACAACTCTCGCCCCCTGTTGATTCGGTCTGTGGGTCCGCGGATTCTGAGACCAGGCTGGACGTTTGCGCCACGGATCCTGCCACTCTCCCTGCGTCAATGCTGCCCCTGTGCGACAAATTCACCCACGAGCCATGCAGCTGCCTGATCCCTCCGCCTGTAACCCACCGCCCAGCCAATCCGATGGCCTTCCGAGATCCCTCGCATGCACCCAACCACATACCTACAAATCTCCTGCCGCTGACCCTCACCCTGACGTAGCTACCAGGCGAGCCCGCCCTCGTTTCTCTCTCCGGAGGCCCATGACCATCGACTGCCGCACGCGTGGCATCCTAGAGACTCCAGAAAGGCCTCTCCCGTGGCTCTCGCGCTGTGAGCCTCTCCTTCCCATCTCGGAAGCCTTTTCCCCTTGCCGACCCTCATGGATTTGACCAACCACCCCTTAGGGCATACGTGTGCGCCTGCCTCCTCTGCGGTGCCTGCTCCCCTAGCCGAATCCCTGCAAGCCCCGATCCCCCACTAACGCCTCCTACGCCCATGCCCTTGTGCATGGCTCTACGTGCATCCTCCCCCCGCACTTATCCTTCAATGCATGCAGCTCCGCATCCTCCTTATAACTAGCCCCTCCATGCGCTGCTACCGCTGCCTTGCCCTCGACCACCGCGTTCAACATTGTCGAGACCCTATGCGTTGTAGGAACTGTTGGGTCTCCGGCCACCGTCAACGCGACTGTAAGCATCCTTCTTGTTTCCTCCACGCTTCTTCCTCTACTTTCCTTCCCCGGTTGACTTAGCTCCCCACTTTCTCGTGTCCCGTTCTTCGGCCATCCTCAGGTCCAATGGCTGACTTCATCCCGCTGGTCGACAAGGTGCTTGCTGATACATCTCCAACATATCTATAATTTTTGATTGTTCCATGCTATTATATTATCTGTTTTGGATGTTTTATATGCATTAATATGCTGTTTTATATGATTTTTGGGACTAACCTATTAACCTAGAGCCAGTGCCAGTTTATGTTTTTTCCTTGTTTTAGAGTTTCGCAGAAAAGGAATACCAAACGGAGTCCAAACGGAATAAAACTTTCGCGATGATCTTTCTTGGACCAGAAGACACCGAGGAGACTTGGAGTGCAAGTTGGAATAGCCACGAGGCGGTCACAAGGGTGGAGGGCGTGCCCCCCAACCTTGTGGACCCCTTGGTGGCCTCCTGACCTAGATCTTCCTCCTATATATACTCTTATACCCTGAAAACTTCCAAGAGAGCCACGAAACTACTTTTCCATCGCCGCAACCTTCTGTAACCGTGAGATCCAATCTTGGGGCCTTTTTCGGCATCCTACCGGAGGGTGATTCGATCACGGACGGCTTCTACATCAACACCATTCCCTCTTCGATGAAGCGTGAGTAGTTTACCACAGACCTACGGGTCCATAGCTAGTAGCTAGATGGCTTTCTCTCTCTCTTTGATTCCCAATACCATGTTCTCCTCGATGTTCTTGGAGATCTATTCGATGTAATACTCTTTTGCGGTGTGTTTGCCGAGATCCAATGAATTGTGGATTTATGATCAGCTTATCTATGAATATTATTTGAATCTCCTCTGAATTCTTATATGCATGATTT
Organism: Triticum urartu; assembly: GCF_003073215.2. Taxonomy (NCBI): domain Eukaryota; kingdom Viridiplantae; phylum Streptophyta; class Magnoliopsida; order Poales; family Poaceae; genus Triticum; species Triticum urartu. Next base: position 237,634,293 of record NC_053028.1, on the reverse strand, counting down.
AATATCTTTGCAAGTCTCTTTGAACTATCGATTTGATTTGGCCAACTAGATTGGTTTTTCTTGCAATGGGAGAAGTGCTTAGCTTTGGGTTCAAGCTTGCGGTGTCCTTTCCCAGTGACAGTAGGGGCATGAAAGCACGTATTGTATTATTGCCATCGAGGATAACAAGATGGGGTTTTCATCATATTGCTTGAGTTAATTCCGCTACATCATGTCATCTTACTTAATGCGTCACTCTGTTCTTCATGAACTTAATACTCTAGATGCAGGCAGGAGTCGGTCGATGTGTGGAGTAATAGTAGTAGATGCAGAACCATTTCGGTCTACTTGACACGGATGTGATGCCTATATTCATGATCATTGCCTTAGGTATCATCATAACTTTGCGCTTTTCTATCAATTGCTCGACAGTAATTTGTTCACCCACCGTAATAATTCCTTTCTTGAGAGAAGCCTCTAGTGAAACCTATGGCCCCCGGGTCTATTTCCCATCATATAAGTTTCCGATCTACAATTCTAGTTTCCTATTTACTTTCTTTTGCCATCTTTTACTTTCCGTTCCATAAACCAAAAATATTACTTTACCGTTTATCCATCTCTATCAGATCTCACTTTGCGAATAACCGTGAAGGGATTGACAACCCCTTTGTCGCGTTGGTTGCAAGTTGGTGTTTGTTTGTGCAGGTATTCGGTGGCTTGTCGCATTATCTCCTACTGGATTGATACCTTGGTTCTCAAACTGAGGGAAATACTTACGCTACTTTGCTGCATCACCCTTTCCTCTTCAAGGGAAAAACCAACGCAAACTCAAGAGGTAGCACTTGCCGCTGACCTTGCCTTGGCCCCGTCGCAACCGCCCTCGCCCCTCCCCAGCACCGCTCCCGCTGCATCGCTCGCCCATGCCCACCCAGCCTCCCCTCCCCGGTCGTCGTCATCTCCGATGATGAGGTGGAGGAGGAGGACCCGGAGAAGTGGAGTTTGCCTCCGGTGATGAGTCCGTGGACTCTGACGAGGCGATGGTCGACATCGACATGAACCCATCCCACTCTCACCCACACCACATCAACGTTTTCATGCCATACGTCCCGCTCGAGCACTTCGACAACATCGCCTATGCTTACGTCAACCCTCCTGCTGCCAACCCGGTGGCTCTCATCCACCGCGCCTTGAGGGAGGAGGCCGGCGACCCCCCATGCACGCTGGTCACAGCCTCGCACGGGGTTGGCATGCTCGTCTTTGCCGCCCCCGATGACCGTGAGCGCACTATGGGGGAAGGCCCCTTCCTCGGGCACGAGCACACCGTCTACCTCAACAGGCACAACGACACCGACAACTGCTTCCTCTTCCCCCACCGCGACCTCGTCGTCATCGCCATCGAGTACTACCCCATCGAGCACTGGTTCCCACAACACATCCTGCACACCACTGGCCCCTTCGCCAACCCGTTCGACATCAACCCCATCTGTCTAGTTGGCGTCGACTACTCTGTAGTTCTCGTCACTGTCAAGGCTCGAGACGTCAATGATGTTCCCCACGCGCTGGCCATGCACGGGTTCAACGGCATCGGGGCAATTGCCTCAGTCTCCACCATCTCCTGCACCAACCTGCCCGCCTCCGGCTTCGACTTCGCTTCTGCACCACCCTCAGACGACTCCATCAACGGCGACTTCCCCGCTGACATGGACACCAACCTCGCTCTGCCTCCCCCTCCGCCTGCCGGCAACGACAACGGTGGAAGGATTGCAGAGCTTCCTGGTGGCCGCACCATGTGGGCATTCCCTTCGCCCGCGGTCAAGGCCAAGCCGCTCCTGGAGAAACCAGCTAACGTCCTCGTCTATATGCGCCCCGGCTTCTTTGATGTTGTCATCATCAGCTCTGCCGGTGACCGTGGGCACTAACGCATCCCCATGCAGGTGGCAGGGTCCGCCGTCGACATGCTCGTCGCTAACTTTGCCACCACCTCCATCGGCCACCTCTCCAAGATAGCCACTGTGGGTCCCTCCAAAACCCTAGTCACATCTGTTGACGTCCTCTGTCGTGACTCTCCGGCGCTGCCTGCCCCTCCTGCCGATGCATCCTCTAAAGGCCCACCATCTACTGGCACCGACAACATCATCCTCTCCTAGCTTGGCACCCCACTGGTCCAGGAGGACGCTTCTGATGTGCATATCGTCACTGCAGCGATGCCTCCTTCCCCACCGTCCTCCCCTGGCCGGCGCCGGAGCGCGCGTCTCGCCAGCATCGAGGCCCCGACCTACACCACCATCCTGCAGAAGGCTACACAACGCATGCGCTCTCTCAAGGAAGGAAAGCTCTCTGCAGGAGTGAAGATGCTGATCCCGGCGGCACAACTCATCGGTATGGCTGGGGAGGTCTATGCGCCCCTGCCCCGCCGTGACGTCCTGGAGCTCGCGACCGCTTGTGACATCCCCATCTCTGCTCTCGATGGTGACAACATCAGTGACTAATGTATTGGCACCTGTGGCTAGCTCTTAGTGCTCTTGCAACCCCTCATCGCCGCTATGGTGCGGCTTGTATCCGTCCTAGTCTTGCTCTGGACATAGGTTATTGCTCTTCCGAGCTTGGCCGGAGACCCTTTCCTCCGTTGGCCCTCTGGCTTTTAGGCCTAGCTTTTCTTCATGTTTGTTATGTTCGGGTGGCCCAGTCCGGCCTTGTATCGCTCGTCTTTCGGTGGCTCTTAAGTTTCCCATGAATCATAAAACTATTTTTGTCTCTTGGAATGTATGTGGTCTCGGCAGAAACAAAAAATGTACTAATGTTAAATCAGCCATCTCGGGCCTCGATGCCTCCTTCATCTACCTTCAAGAAACTAAACTTGATGATATTTCAGTCTTTAAGTCCACCTCTTTCCTCCCTCCAAAATTGCGCTCCTTTCACTTCCTTCCCTCCTTAGGATCTGCCGGAGGAATCCTAACTGCCTGGGACGATCAAGAGTTTACTTGCTCCTCGGTAACATCTCTAACTTACTCGCTAACCTTACACTTAGAAGCTAGAGCGAACGACAATGCCTTCTCAATCTCTAATATTTATGGCCCATGCAGCAGCACCAACAAACAAGCTTTTGCCGATGAGCTTTCATTCTGAGGGAGCTTTGTTCTCCTCTACGCTAACCCTTCTCCATCTTCAGGAGCTTCCCCTTCTCGATAGACTTTTTGCGTGGTCCAATCAAAAAGAATCACCTATTTTAGTTCGCCTTGATAGGATTTTTGTCAACACCGACTGGAGCTTTCTATATCTGGATTCATCCCTCACCTCTGCATGCTGCTCTACTTTGGATCACGTGCCACTGACCCTCTCCGCCTCATCCAAAATTCCTAAGCCTTCCATTTTTAGGTTCAACAATGGCCTCATGTGCCTTGATCCTTTCAATAACATCATCTTGCAGAACTGGAATAGCGTCCCTCCCTCTCAACACTTGGGTTCTTTCTGCCTAAAGCTGAAACGTGTCCGCGCAGCCGCCGAATCCTGGGCCAAGCAATCCAGGGCTCCGCTCGTGTTCACTAAGAACTGTCAAACTGTTATCACTTTCCTAGACAAGATAGAGGAGCTTAGGCCCCTCTCCTCTCTGGAACGCTCGTTATCCACCCAGGCCGCCCTTTCTCTTTATCGTCAAAATGCCCTCACTGCTATGTATTGGCATAAACATGCAAAAATAAAGGACTGTATTCTGGGGGACAAAAACTCAGACTACTTCCATCTATGTGCCATAGTGAGAATGCGTAAAAATCACATTAAGTCTCTGGTTCTAAACGGTGTCGATGTGGCATCTCACTCTGGGAAGCACCGTGCCCTTCGTGATTACTTCAAGAATATTATTGGCTTCCCTCTTATATGTGACTTACCTCCGAACCTTCCTGATCTAGTCTCTTCGTCACGAATCACCACGTCTCATACCGATGCTTTAACCATCCCCTTCTCGCTAGACGAGATCAAAAAAGCTTTGTTCTCCATGAATGACAATGCTAGTCCGGGTCCAGACGGGTTCGGGTCAGCATTCTACAAAGAAAACTGAGGTCTAAGCTTGGAGGAGTTGATACGTCCATTTTGCATCATGTTTTCCTACTGTTATTTATGATGTTTTTATGCACAATAATGCTTTTTGGAGTAATTCTAATGCATTTTATCTCATAATATGCAAGGTACACACAAAGACGGAGAATTCCGGTAGTTGGAAATCTGGACCTGGAAAAGCTACGTCAGGCCACCTATTCTGCACAACTCCAAACAAGTTGAAACTTTACGGAGATTTTTTATGGAATATATGAGGAATATTGGAGCCAATAAGTACCATAAGGGGCCCACCAGGTGGGCACAACCCACCTGGGCGTGTCAGGGAGCCCAAGCACGCCTTGGTGGGTTGTGTCCCCTCGGCCCACCTCTGGTGCCCATTGATGTCTACTACACAACCTTCTTCTTGTAGACGTTGTTGGGCCTCCAAGTGCTGAGGTTTGTAGGACACTAGCAAATTTCCCTCAAGTGGATGACCTAAGGTTTATCAATCCGTGGGAGGCGTAGGATGAAGATGGTCTCTCTCAAGCAACCCTGCAACCAAATAACAAAGAGTCTCTTGTGTCCCCAACACACCCAATACAATGGTAAATTGTATAGGTGCACTAGTTCGGCGAAGAGATGGTGATACAAGTGCAATATGGATGGTAGATAAAGGTTTTTGTAATCTGAAAATATGAAAACAGCAAGGTAGCAAGTGGTAAAAGTGAGCCTAAACGGTATTACAATGCTAGGAAACAAGGCCTAGGGTTCATACTTTCACTAGTGCAAGTTCTCTCAACAATAATAACATAATTGGATCATATAACTATCCCTCAACATGCAACAAAGAGTCACTCCAAAGCCACTAATAGCGGAGAACAAACGAAGAGATTATTGTAGGGTACGAAACCACCTCAAAGTTATTCTTTCTGATCGATCTATTCAAGAGTTCATACTAGAATAACACCTTAAGACACAAATCAACCAAAACCCTAATGTCACCTAGATACTCCAATGTCACCTCAAGTATCCGTGGGTATGATTATACGATATGCATCACACAATCTAAGATTCATCTATTCAACCAACACAAAGAACTTCAAAGAGTGCCCCAAAGTTTCTACTGGAGAGTCAAGACGAAAACGTGTGCCAACCCCTATGCATAAGTTCACGAGGTCACGGAACTCGCAAGTTGATCACCAAAACATACATCAAGTGGATCACATGATATCCCATTGTCACCACAGATAAGCACATGCAAGACATACATCAAGTGTTCTCAAATCCTTAAAGACTCAATCCGATAAGATAACTTCAAAGGGAAAACTCAATCCATCACAAGAGAGTAGATGGGGAGAAACATCATAAGATCCAACTATAATAGCAAAGCTCGTGATACATCAAGATCGTGCCGAATCAAGAACACGAGAGAGAGAGAGATCAAACACATAACTACTGGTACATACCCTCAGCCCCGAGGGTGAACTACTCCCTCCTCGTCATGGAGAGCGTCAGGATGATGAAGATGGCCACCGGAGAGGGATTCCCCCCTCCGGCAGGGTCCCGGAACGGGTCTAGATTGGTTTTTGGTGGCTACAGAGGCTTATGGTGGCGGAACTCCCGATCTAGGCTATTTTCTGGAGGTTTTTGTATTTATAGGAATTTTTGGCGTAGGTCTCACGTCAAGCAGGTGCCCGAGTCATCCACGAGGTAGGCCCATGCGCCAGGGGGGTGCCCCCACCCTCGTGGATGGCCCGGGACTCTTCTGGCCCAACTCTTTTACTCCGGGGGTCTTCTTTTGGTCCATAAAAAATCGTCAAAAATTGGCACGTCAATTGGACTCCGTTTGGTATTCCTTTTCTGTAAAACTCAAAAACAAGGAAAAAACAGAAACTGACACTAGGCTCTAGGTTTATAGGTTAGTCCCAAAAATCATATAAAATAGCATATAAATGCATATAAAACATCCTAGATGGATAATATAATAGCATGGAACAATCAAAAATTATAGATACGTTGGAGACATATCAAGCATCCCCAAGCTTAATTCCTGCTCGTCCTCGAGTAGGTAAACGATAAAAACAGAATTTTTGATGTGGAATGCTACCTAACATATTTATCAATGTAATCTTCTTTAATGTGGCAAGAATATTCAGGTCCATAAGATTCAAGACACAAGTTTAATATTGACATAAAAATAATAATACTTCAAGCATACTAACAAAGCAATCATGTCTTCTCAAAATAACATGGCCAAAGAAAGTTCATCCCTACAAAATCATATAGTTTGGTCATGCTTCATTTTCGTCACACAAGAATGCTCTCATCATGCACAACCCCGATGACAAGCCAAGCAATTGTTTCATACTTTAGTAATCTCAAACCTTTTTCAACTTTCACGCAATACATGAGCGTGAGCCATGGATATAGCACTATGGGTGGAATAGAATATGATGATGGGGGTTATGTGGAGAAGACAAAAAGGAGAAAGTCTCACACCGACGAGGCTAATCAACGGGCTAGGGAGATGCCCATCAATTGATGTCAATGCGAGGAGTAGGGATTGCCATGCAACGAATGCACTAGAGCTATAAATGTATGAAAGCTCAACAAAAGAAACTAAGTGGGTGTGCATCCAACTTGCTTGCTCACGAAGAACTAGGGCACTTGAGGAAGCCCATTGTTGGAATATACAAGCCAAGTTCTATAATGAAAAATTCCCACTAGTATATGAAAGTGACAAAACAAGAGACTGCCTATCATAAAGATCATGGTGCTACTTTGAAGCACAAGTGTGGAAAAAAGGATAGTGGCATTGCCCCTTTTTATTTCTTCTTTTTTGGGGCCTTTCTTTTTTTGACCTTTCTCTTTTTTTCTGGGACAATGCTCTATTAATGACGATCATCACGCTTCTATTTATTTACAACTCAATGATTACAACTCGATACTAGAATGAAATATGACTCTATATGAATGCCTCCGGCGGTGTACCAGGAAGGGCAATGAATCAAGAGTGACATGTATGATAAATTATGCATGGTGGCTTTGCCACAAATATGATGTCAACTACATGATCATGCAAGGCAATATGACAATGATGAAGCGTGTCATAATAAATGGAATGGTGGAAAGTTGCATGGCAGTATATCTCGGAATGGCTATGAAAATGCCATAATAGGTAGGTATGGTGGCTGTTTTGAGGAAGATATAAGGAGGTTTATGTGTGACAGAGCGTATCATATCACAGGGTTTGGATGCACTGGCGAAGTTTGCACCAACTCTCGAGGTGAGAAAGGGAAATGCACAGTACCGAAGAGGCTAGCAATGATGGAAGATAAGAGTGCGTATAATCCATGGACTCAAAATTAGTCATAAATAACTCACATACTTATTGCAAAAATCTACAAGTCATCAAAAACCAAGCACTATGCACATGCTCCTAGGGGGATAGATTGGTAGGAAAAGACCATCGCTCGTCCCCGACCGCCACTCATATGGAAGACAATCAAAGAACACCCCATGCTTCAAATTTGTCACACAACGGTTACCATACGTGCATGCTACAGGACTTGCAAACCTCAACACAAGTATTTCTCAAATTCATAATTACTCAACTAGCACAACTCTAATATCACCATCTTTATATCTCAAAACAATTACCAATTATCAAACTTCTCATAGTATTCAATGCGCTTTATATGAAAGTTTTTATTATACCCATCTTGGATGCCCATCATATTAGGACTAATTTTATAACCAAAGCAAATTACCATGCTGTTCTAAAAGACTCTCAAAGTAATATAAGTGAAGGATGAGAGTCCATCTATTTCTTCAAAATAAAACCACCACCGTTCTATAATAGAATATAAGTGAAGCACTGGAGCAAATGGCAAACTACTCCGAAAGATATAAATGAAGATCAATGAGTAGTTGAATAATTATGTAACTATGTGAAGACTCTCTAACATTTAAGAATTTCAGATCTTGGTATTTTATTCAAACAGAAAGGAAAACAAAAGAAAATAAAATGACGCTCCAAGCAAAACACATATCATGTGGTGAATAAAAATATAGCCTCAAGTAAAGTTACCGATGAACGAAGACGAAAGAGGGGATGCCTTCCGGGGCATCCCCAAGCTTAGGCTCTTGGTTGTCCTTAAATATTACCTTGGGATTCCTTTGGCATCCCCAAGCTTAGGCTCTTGCCAGTCCTTATTCCATAGTCCATCGAATCTTTACCCAAAACTTGAAAACTTCACAACACAAAACTCAACAGAAAACTCGTAAGCTTCGTTAGTATAAGAAAATAAAACCACCACTTAGGTACTGTTGTGAACTCATTGTAAATTAATATTTGTGTAATATATACTGTATTCCAACTTCTCTATGGTTCATACCCTCCGATACTACTCATAGATTCATCAAAATAAGCAAACAACACAATAAAAACAGAATCTGTCAAAAACAGAACAGTCTGTAGTAATCTGTATCAAACGTATACTTATGGAACCCCAAAAATTCTGAAATAAATCTATGGACGTGAGTAATTTATCTATTAATCATCTTCAAAAAGAATCAACTAAATATCATTCTCCAGTAAAAAATAGCAGCCAATCTCGTGAGCGCTAAAGTTTCTGTTTTTTACAGCAAGATCGCAAAGACTTTCCCCAAGTCTTCCCAAAGGTCCTACTTGGCACAAACACTAATTAAACACAAAAAAAACCATAATAGAGTCTAGATGAAATATTTATTACTAAACAGGAATGAAAAGCAAGGAACAAAAATAAAATTGGGTTGCCTCCCAACAAGCACTATCGTTTAACGCCCCTAGCTAGGCATGATGATTTCAATGATGCTCACATAAAAGATAAGAATTGAAACATAAAGAGAGCATCATGAAGAATATTACTAGAACATTTAAGTCTAACCCACTTCCTATGCATAGGGATTTTGGGAGCAAACAACTTATGGGAACAATAATCAACTTGCGTAGGAAGGTAAAACAAGCATAGCTTCAAGATTTTCAACACATAGAGAGGAAACTTGATATTATTGCAATCCCTAGAAGCATATGTTCCCCCTCATAATAATTACATGTAGGATCATAAGAAAATTCAACAATATAGCTATCACAAAACATATTCTTAACACGATTCACATGTATGCAAAGTTGACACTCTTCCAAAATAGTGGGATTAACATTAACTAAAGTCATGACCTCTCCAAACCCACTTTCATAATTATCACAATAAGATTCAACACCCTCCAAAATAGTGGGATCATTACTTCCTAAAGTTGACACTCTTCCAAACCCACTTTCATCAATATAATCATCATAAATAGGAGGCATGCTATATCAAAATAAATTTGCTCATCAAAACTTGGGGGACAAAAAATATCATCTTCATAAAACATAGCATCCCCAAGCTTGTGGCTTTGCGTATCATTAGAATCATGGATATTCAAGGAATTCATACTAACAACATTGCAATCATGCTCATCATTCAAAGATTTAGTGCCAAACATTCTAATGCATTCTTCCTCTAGCAATTGAGCACAATTATCGGAATCCTTATTTTCATGAAAGATATTAAAAAGATGAAGCATATGAGGTACCCTCAATTCCATATTTTGTAATTTTATTTTATGGACTAAACTAGTAATAAAACAAGAAACTAAAAGATTCGATTGCAAGATCTAAAGATATACCTTCAAGCGCTAACCTCCCCGAGTCTTGATGTCTACTACACAACCTTCTTCTTGTAGACGTTGTTGGGCCTCCAAGTGCAGAGGTTTGTAGGACAGTAGCAAATTACCCTCAAGTGGATGACCTAAGGTTTATCAATCTATGGGAGGCGTAGGATGAAGATGGTCTCTCTCAAGCAACCCTGCAACCAAATAACAAAGAGTCTCTTGTGTCCCCAACACACCCAATACAATGGTAAATTGTATAGGTGCACTAGTTTGGTGAAGAGATGGTGATACAAGTGCAATATGGATGGTAGATAAAGGTTTTTTTAATCTGAAAATATAAAAATAGCAAGGTAGCAAGTGGTAAAAGTGAGTGTAAACGGTATTGCAATGCTAGTAAACAAGGCCTAGGGTTCATACTTTCACTAGTGCAAGTTCTCTCAACAATAATAACATAATTGGAACATATAACTATCCCTCAACATGCAACAAAGAGTCACTCCAAAGTCACTAATAGCGGAGAACAAATGAAGAGATTATTGTAGGGTACTAAACCACCTCAAAGTTATTCTTTCTGATCGATCTATTCAAGAGTTCGTACTAGAATAACACCTTAAGACACAAATAAACCAAAACCCTAATGTCTCCTCAAGTATCCGTGGGTATGATTATACGATATGCATCACACAATCTCAGATCATCTATTCAACCAACACAAAGAACTTCAAAGAGTGCCTCAAAGTTTCTACCAGAGAGTCAAGATGAAAACGTGTGCCAACCCCTATGCATAAGTTCACGAGGTCACGGAACTCGCAAGTTGATCACCAAAACATACATCAAGTGGATCACGTGATATCCCATTGTCACCACAGATAAGCACATGCAAGACATACAACAAGTGTTCTCAAATCCTTAAAGACTCAATCTGATAAGATAACTTCAAAGGGAAAACTCAATCCATCACAAGAGAGTAGAGGGGGAGAAACATCATAAGATCCAACTATAATAGCAAAGCTCACGATACATCAAGATCGCGCCGAATAAGGAACACGAGAGAGAGAGAGAGATCAAACACATAGCTACTGGTACATACCCTCAGCCCCGAGGGTGAACTACTCCCTCCTCGTCATGGAGAGCGCCGGGATGATGAAGATGGCCACCGGAGAGGGATTCCCCCTCCGGCAGGGTGCCAGAACGGGTCTAGATTGGTTTTCGGTGGCTACGGAGGCTTATGGCGGTGGAACTCCCGATCTAGGTTATTTTCTGGAGGTTTCTGTATTTATAGGAATTTTGGGTGTAGGTCTCACGTCAAGAAGGTGCCCGAGTCCTCCACGAGACATATAATAGCATGGAACAATAAAAAATTATAGATACGTTGGAGACATATCACCCATCTTCTGTTATATAAGTCATTTTGACCTAGAAAAAATAAGGAGAGGACTTTCGGGACGGAGCGCTGCTGTCTCGAGGCGGAACTTGGGCAGGAGCACTTTTGCCCTCCGGCGGAGCGATTCCTTCGGGGGAACTTCCCTCCTGGAGGGGGAAATCATCGTCATCATCATCACCACCAACTCTCCCATCTTGGGGATGGCAATTGCCATCAACATCTTCAACAACACCATCTCCTCTCAAACCCTAGTTCATCTCTTGTGTTCAATCTTTGTACCAGAACTATAGATTGGTGCTTGTGGGTGACTAGTATGTTGATTACATCTTGTAGTTGATTACTATATGGTTTATTTGGTGGAAGATTATATGTTCAGATGCATTATACTATTTAATACCCCTCTGATCTTGAGCATGTTTATCACTTGTGAGTAGTTACTTTTGTTCATGAGGTCCCAGGAGAAATCATGTTGCAACAAATCATGTGAACTTGATATGTGTTCGATATTTTGATAGTATGTATGTTGTGATTCCCTTAGTGGTGTCATGTGAATGTCGACTACATGACACTTCACCATATTTGGGCCTAAGGGAATGCATTGTGGAGTAGTTATTAGATGATGGGTTGCGAGACTGATAGAAGCTTAAACCCTAGTTTATGCGCTATTCCATAAGGGACCGATTGGATCCAAAAGTTTAATGCTATGGTTAGGATTTATCCTTAATACTTTTCTCATAGTTGCGGATGCTTGCGAGGGGGTTAATCATAAGTAGGAGGTTTGTTCGAGTAAGAATAGCACCTAAGCACTGGTCCAGCCACATATCAAATTATCAAAGTAGCGAACACAAATCGAATCAACATGATGAAAGTGACTAGATGAAATTCCCGTGCACCCTCAAGATGGCTTTGCTTATTATAAGAGACCGTTTTGGCCTGTCCTTTGCCACAAAAATATTGGGCTACCTTGCTGCACTTTCGTTACTATTATCATTACTTGCTCGTTACAAAATATCTTGCTATCAAACTACTCTGTTACTTACAATTTCAGCACTTGCATACATTACCTTACTGAAAACCACTTGTCATTTCCTTCTGCTCCTTGTTGGGTTCGACACTTTTACTTATCAAAAAGGCTAAAATTGATCCCCTATACTTGTGGGTCATCAAGGCTATTTTCTGGCCGTTGCCGGGGAGTGAAGCGCCTTTAGTAAGTGTAAATTGGCAAGGAAACATTTATATAGTGTGCTGAAATTTACTGTCACTTGTTACTATGGAAAACAATCCTTTGAGGGTTTTGTTCGGGGTATCTTCACCTCGATCGAAACCACAATTAGCTACCCCTCGTCCTATTGCACCTACTGAAAATACTGAATATGAAATTCCTTCGGGTATGATAGAACAACTGCTAGCTAATCCTTATGTAGGAGATGGAACCGAACTTCGTGATATGCACTTGATATATGTGGAACAAATTTGTGGATTGTTTAAGCTTGCAGGTTTACCCAGAGATGAATTTAAAAATAAGTTTTTCCCTTTATATTTGAAGGAAAAAACAATTGCCGGACACTTTGAAATATGCTTATCTTGATGAGAAGAAGATATATCTTGTTATTATTAGTGCTAACCTTTCAGAACATGAAGAAGAAAGATTATTGAAAATTCTGAAGAAGCACCGAGCTGCTATTGGGTATACTCTTGATGATCTTAAGGGCATTAGTCCCACTCCCTATCAGCACAATATTAATATGAAGCCTGATACTAAACCCGTTGTTGATCACCAATGACGTTTGAATCCTAAGATGAAAGAAGTGGTAAGAGCTGAAATACTAAATCTTCTAGAAGCTTGTATAGTCTATCCCCTAGCTGATAGTAGATGGCTAAGTCCCGTTCATTGTGTCCCTAAGAAAGGAGGTATTACTGTTGTTCCTAATGATAAAAATGAACTTATTCCACAGAGAATTGTTACAGGCTATAGAATGGTAACTGATTTCAGAAAATTAAACAAAGCTACTAAAAAATATCATTACCCTCTGCCTTTTATTGAGCAAATGCTATAAAGATTATCGAAGCACACACACTTTTGTTTTCTCGATGGATATTTTGGTTTTTCTCAAATACCTGTTTCACAACCTAATCAAGAGAAAACCACCTTTACTTGTCCTTTTGGAACTTATGCTTATAGACGTATGCCTTTTGGTTTATGCAATGCACCTGCTACCTTTCAAAGATGTATGACTGCTATATTCTTTGACTTTTGTGAAAAGATTGTTGAGGTTTTCATGGATGACTTCTCCGTTTATGGGAAGTCTTTTGATGATTGTTTAAGCAATCTTGATCGCGTTTTGCAGAGATGTGAACAAACAAATCTTGTCTTGAATTGGGAGAAGTTCCACTTTATGGTTAATGAAGGTATTGTCTTGGGTCATCAAATTTCTGAAAGAGGTATTGAAGTGGACAAAGCTAAGGTTGATGCAATTGAGAAAATTCCATGTGAGGGAGTCCTGGACTAAGGGGTCCCCGAGCGTCTAGACAATTTAATATGGGCCGGATTGGAGGGCCATGAAGATGCCAGGCAGAAGACCTTTCCCCATGTCCGGATGGGACTCTCCTTTGCGTGGATATCAAGCCTAGCATTTGGATGTATTATTTCCTTTCTCTGTAAACCGACTCTGTACAACCCTTGACCCCCAGTGTCTATATAAACCGGAGGGTTTAGTCTGTAGAGGCTATCGCAAATCACATAGGCTAGACATCTAGGGTTTTAGCCATTACGATCTCGAGTTAGATCGACTCTTGTAACCCCCATACTCATCAAATAAAATCAAGCAGGACGTAGGGTTTTACCTCCATTAAGAGGGCCTGAAGCTGGGTAAACATCGTGTCACCCTTGTCTCCTGTTTCCTTCGATCCTCAGACGCACAGTTCGGGATCCCCTACCCGAGATCGATCGGTTTTGACACCAACATTGGTGCTTTCATTGAGAGTTCCACTATGCCATCGACGGTGGGATTGATGTCTCGCCTCGTCATTAACAACAACATCACCTTAGGAGAAACCCTAGCTCTAGGACAGCTCCTTCAGCTCGGCGGTTTCACAATGGGCGCCCATACGTCCTTTAAGCCATGGGCGGCCCTCGAAATCACTAAACATCATCTTCATGTCGGCCTCGAACACCCCGAAAAGATGGATCCAACAGATATTTGATCTTTAACGAACTACTTGGTCGCATCTCCGCCCTGGGAGTAGTAATAGATTACGATCGGGTTGGGCTTAAACCCGATCAGAGGAAAATCAGGTCCCCGCCGATCACCCATTGTCGGTGTCAAAATAGGCAGATCTCGGGTAGGGGCTCCCGAACTGTGAGTCTAAGGATCGAAGGTAACAGGAGGCAGGGGACACGATGTTTACCCAGCTTCAGGCCCTCTTGATGGAGGTAGAACCCTACATCCTGCTTGATTGACTTTGATGAGTATAGGGGTTACAAGAGTTGATCTACCACGAGATCGTAATGGCTAAACCCTAGATGTCTCGCCTATATGATTATGACCGCCTCTACGGACTAAACCCTCCGGTTTATATAAACACCAGAGGGGGCTAGGATTTGTACAAGGTCGGTTTACAAGGGAAGGAAACCATACATCCGGACATCAAGCTTGCCACACACGCAAAGGAGAGTCCTGTCCGGACACGGGGGGAAGTCTTCTATCTTGTATCTTCACAGCCCAGCAGTCCGGCCCACGTCATGAGTCCCAGACGCCCGGGGACCCCCTAATCGAGGACTCCCTCAGTATCTCCCGTACCAGGCTTCAATGACGATATATCCGTCTCGCAGATTGTCTTCGGCATTGCAAGGAGGCTTCCTCCTCTGAACACTTCAAAGCAATTTGATCAAAAGGAACTATATTCGCTTTTCAGCAATGATGATGTATCTGGCTTACACCTTCGGCTTCACAAAGTGGACTCCCCCTGATATTTCAGAAAGCTTCGACTTCACATTAAATATAATACCCTTTGGCTTCTGTGCCGCCGTCGCCTCGGCTTCCACGTGTCAAATGAATATGAAGGATCCAAGTGTTTTACAGATAACACCCTGATGGCATATGGAAGTCGTCTATTTAAGGAGACTGGATCTCAAATGCCATTCTCAACCAAGCGAGGAAATCCATAGAGCTGGCCACAGAGAACCGCACCAACATGGCTAGTGCTCTTAGTTCTTCCTCACGCCCTCACGGCCCTCAAAAAGGCGATTGGGAGATCTGCTCGGTCTCCCACGCCCAGCTTACCAAGCTCCAGGTGCAAGGATATCTCCCTCCCGCAGACCTGGTCCCCGTCTGGGCGGGATTGACTTCCATAAATGGCGAAGCCCTGGCAGAAAATTTCCCCAATCCTTCAGAAGGGGAGTGAGTGTGCTTTGTTTCCTTCCTTTTAAGAGGTGTTGGATTTCCAATCCACCCTTTCCTCCAAGGTCTCCTGGAGTACTATGGACTTCAGATGCACAATCTCATGTCGGGCTCCATTCTGCACATCGCGGGTGAGGGAGTCCTGGATTAGGGGGTGTCCGGATGGCCGGACTATACCTTCGGCCGGACTCCTGGACTATGAAGATACAAGATTGAAGACTTCGTCCCATGTCCGAAAGGGACTTTCCTTGGCGTGGAAGGCAAGCTTGGCGATACGGATATGTAGATCTCCTACCATTGTAACCGACTCTGTGTAACCCTAGCCCTCTCCGGTGTCTATATAAACCGGAGAGTTTTAGTCCGTAGGACGAAAAACAATCATACCATAGGCTAGCTTTTAGGGTTTAGCCTCTCTGATCTCATGGTAGATCTACTCTCGTACTACCCATATCATCAATATTAATCAAGCAGGACGTAGGGTTTTACCTCCATCAAGAGGGCCCGAACCTGGGTAAAACATCGTGTCCCCTGCCTCCTGTTACCATCCGACCTAGACGCACAGTTCGGGACCCCCTACCCGAGATCCGTCGGTTTTGACACCGACATTGGTGCTTTCATTGAGAGTTCCTCTGTGTCGTCACTTTTAGGCCCGATGGCTTCTCCGATCATCAACAGCGATGCGATCTAGGGTGAGACTTTTCTCCCCGGACAGATCTTCGTATTCGGCGGCTTTGCACTGCGGGCCAATTCGCTTGGTCATCTGGAGCAGATCGAAAGCTACGCCCGTGGCCATCAGGTCAGATTTGGAAGTTTGAACTACACGGCCGACATCCGTGGGGACTTGATCTTCGACGGACTCGAGCCACAGCCGAGCGCGCCGCGCTGTCATGATGGGCATGATTTAGCTAACAGTGCCCTGGAGGCCGCACCTGTGTCCGCTCCGACCCCTAGCTCAGAGCCGATCACACCAACCGAGGATGGGTGGTTAGACACCGCCTCGGGGGCTGCAATCTCTACGGCGATCGAGCCGAACACCAGCCCTATTCTCTGCGAAGCCCGTGACTCAAAGGAGCCAGACTCCTCTCCAGACTCCGAGCCCTCCGCGCCTCGACCGATCAAACCCGATTGGGTGCCGATCATGGAGTTCACCGCCGCGGACATCTTTCAGCACTCGCCCTTCGACGATATTCTGAATTCACTAAAGTCTCTCTCTTTGTCAGGAGAGCCCTGGCCGGACTATGGTCAGCAAGGTTGGGACGCGGATGATGAAGAAATTCAAAGCCCACCCACCACCCACTTCATAGCCACTGTCGATGATTTAACCTACATGCTCGACTTCGACTCCGAAGACATCGATGGTATGGACGCTGATGCAGGAGACGATCAAGAACCAGCGCCTATAGGGCACTGGAAAGCCACCTCGCCATATGATATATACAAGGTGGACACCCCAAAAGAAGGCAATGGCGATGGAACAACGGAGGATGACCCCTCCAAGAAGCAGCCTAAGCGCCGGCGTCAGCGGCGCCGCTCTAAATCCCGCCAAAACAAAAACGGTGATTCCGGCACGGGGGATAATAACACCCCGGACAGTGCCGAAGACAACCACCTCCAGCAAGATTCAGCACAGGAGGATAGAGAAGCCAGCCCTCATGAGAGAGCGGCAGACAGAGAGGTCGAGGACGATAATTATATGCCTCCCTCCGAAGATGAGGTAAGCCTCGACGACGACGAATTTGTCATGCCGGAGGATCCCGTCGAACAAGAGCGTTTCAAACGCAGGCTTATGGCCACGGGGAGCAGCCTCAAGAAAAAACAGCAACAACTTAGAGCTGATCAAGATTTGCTAGCCGACAGATGGACTGAAGTCCTTGGGGCCGAAGAGTATGAACTCGAACGCCCCTCCAAGAGCTACCCAAAGCGCAGGTTGCTACCCCAATTAGAGGAGGAAGCACCTAAACCTACATCACCAACGCATGATGCGGCCGACCAGCCACCCCGTGGCCGCGACAGAGAGGCCTCTCGGCCCTCCACTCAAGCCGCACCCCGGCGCCGCTCAAAAACTACCAAGGCATGGGAAAATGCGCCAGACCTGCAAGATATATTGGAGGACAAGGCAAGGCAAACAAGATCGATCTACGGATCATGTGGGCTCCCCACGGCACGAGACGGTACTCGTCACGCCGGATACAGTAAATCCGGCCGGGCCGAACACAGTAGACAAAGCTCGTTTGAGCTGCATCGTGATGTAGCCCAATACAGAGGCGCCGCATACCCACTATGCTTCACAGATGAAGTAATGGATCATCAAATCCCCGAGGGTTTCAAACCCGTGAACATCGAATCATACGATGGCACAACAGCTTGCGGTGATGACCTGCACGCCATCAAATACCTCCCACTCAAGCTTAAAGGACCAGCCCGGCATTGGCTTAACAGCTTGCCAGCAAAATCAATTGGTTGTTGGGAGGACCTGGAAGCCGCATTCCTCGACAATTTCCAGGGCACTTATGTGCGACCACCAGACGCCGATGACCTAAGCCACATAATTCAGCAGCCAGAGAAATCGGCCAGACAATTCTGGACACGGTTCCTAACCAAGAAAAATCAAATCGTCGACTGTCCGGACGCAGAGGCCCTAGCAGCCTTCAAGCATAACATCCGCGACGAGTGGCTTGCACGACACCTAGGATAGGAAAAGCCGAAATCTATGGCAGCCCTCACGACACTTATGACCCGCTTTTGCGCGGGAGAAGACAGCTGGCTAGCTCACGACAATAACATGACCAAGAGCCCTGGTAATTCGGATACCAAGGACAGCAGTGGCAGGTCGCGTCGCAACAAGAAAAAGTGCCGCATTAACGGCGACAATGCTGAGGATACGACAGTTAATGCCGGATTCAAAGGCTCTAAACCCGGTCAGCGGAAAAAGCCATTCAAAAGAAATACTCCGGGCCCGTCCAGTTTGGACCGAATACTCGACCGCTCATGCCAGATACATGGCACCCCCGAAAAACTAGCCAATCACACCAACAGGGATTGTTGGGTGTTCAAGCAGGCAGGAAAGTTAAATGCCGAAAGCAGAGACAAGGGGCTGCATAGCAATGATGAGGAGGAGCCCCGGCCGCCGAACAACAGTGGACAGAAAGGTTTTCCCCCACAAGTGCGGACGGTGAACATGATATACGCAACCCACGTCCCCAAGAGGGAGCGGAAGCGTGTGCTAAGGGACGTATACGCGATGGAGCCAGTCGCCCCAAAGTTCAACCCATGGTCTTCCTGCCCGATCACTTTTGATCGAAGGGACCACCCCACTAGCATCCGTCATGGAGGATTCGCCGCATTGGTTCTAGACCCAATTATTGACGGATTTCACCTCACTAGAGTCCTTATGGACGGCGGCAGCAGCCTGAACCTGCTTTATCAGGATACAGTGCGGAAAATGGGCATCGATCCCTCGAGGATTAAACCCACCAGAACGACCTTTAAAGGCGTCATACCAGGTGTAGAAGCCAACCGTACAGGCTCAGTTACACTTGAAGTGGTCTTCGGATCTCCGGATAATTTCCGAAGCGAGGAGTTAATCTTCGACATAGTCCCGTTCCGCAGTGGCTATCACGCACTGCTCGGGCGAACCGCATTTGCCAAGTTCAATGCGGTACCGTACTACGCATACCTCAAGCTCAAGATGCCAGGCCCTCGAGGAGTCATCACGGTCAATGGAAACACCGAATGCTCTCTCCAAACGGAGGATCATACGGCGGCTATCGCAGCGGAAGTAGAAAGCAGCCTCTCAAGGCAATTCTCCAGTCCGGCCATTAAACGTCCGGACACCGTCAAGCACGCCCAGAGTATGTTGGAAATATGCCCTAGAGGCAATAATAAATTGGTTATTATTATATTTCCTTGTTCATGATAATCGTCTATTATCCATGCTATAATTGTATTGATAGGAAACTCAGATACATGTGTGGATACATAGACAACACCATGTCCCTAGTAAGCCTCTAGTTGACTAGCTCATTGGTCAATAGATGGTTACGGTTTCCTAACCATGGACATTGGATGTCATTGATAACGGGATCACATCATTGGGAGAATGATGTGATGGACAAGACCCAATCCTAAGCCTAGCACAAAGATCGTGTAGTTCGTATGCTAAAGCTTTTCTAATGTCAAGTATCATTTCCTTAGACCATGAGATTGTGCAACTCCCGGATACCGTAGGAATACTTTGGGTGTGCCAAACGTCACAACGTAACTGGGTGGCTATAAAGGTACACTACAGGTATCTCCGAAAGTGTCTGTTGGGTTGGCACGAATCGAGACTGGGATTTGTCACTTCGTGTAAACAGAGAGGTATCTCTGGGCCCACTTGGTAGGACATCATCATAATGTGCAATGTGATCAAGGAGTTGATCACGGGATGATGTGTTACGGAACGAGTAAAGAGACTTGCCGGTAACGAGATTGAACAAGGTATCGGGATACCGACGATCGAATCTCGGGCAAGTACAATACCGATAGACAAAGGGAATTGTATACGGGATTGATCGAATCCTCGACATCGTGGTTCATCCGATGAGATCATCGTGGAACATGTGGGAACCAACATGGGTATCCAGATCCCGCTGTTGGTTATTGACCGGAGAACGTCTCGGTCATGTCTGCATGGTTCCCGAACCCGTAGGGTCTACACACTTAAGGTTCGATGACGCTAGGGTTATAAAGGAAGTTTGTATGTGGTTACCGAATGGTGTTCGGAGTCCCGGATGAGATCCCGGACATCACGAGGAGTTCCGGAATGGTCCGGAGGTAAAGATTTATATATGGGAAGTCCTGTTTTGGTCGCCGGAAAAGTTTCGGGGTTTATCGGTAACGTACCGGGACCACCGGGAGGGTCCCGGGGGTCCACCAAGTGGGGCCACCAGCCCCGGAGGGCTGCATGGGCCATGTGTGGGAGGGGACCAGCCCCAGGTGGGCTGGTGCGCCCCCCCACCAAGGCCAAGGCGCAAGGGAGAGTGGAAGGGGGCAAACCCTAGGCTCAGATGGGCCTAAGGCCCACCTAGTGGTGCGCCCCCCTCTCTCCCCCCTTGGCTGCCCCCCTTAGATGGGATCTAGGCTGGCCGCCACCCCTAGGGGTGGAAACCCTAGGTGGGGCACAGCCCCTTCCCTTCCCCTATATATACTTGAGGTTTGGGCTGCCCATCACACATGAATTCTTCCCCTGTTGGTGCAGCCCTACCCCTCTCCCTCCTCGTCTCTTGCGGTGCTTGGCGAAGCCCTGCCGGAGTACCACGCTCCTCCACCACCACCACGCCGTTGTGCTGCTGCTGGATGGAGTCTTCCTCAACCTCTCCCTCTCTCCTTGCTGGATCAAGGCATGGGAGACGTCACCGGGCTGTACGTGTGTTGAACGCGGAGGTGCCGTCCGTTCGGCACTAGGATCTCCGGTGATTTGGATCACAACGAGTACGACTCCTTCAACCCCGTTCTCTTGAACGCTTCCGCATAGCAATCTACAAGGGTATGTAGATGCACTCTCCTTCCCCTCGTTGCTGGTTTCTCCATAGATAGATCTTGGTGACACGTAGGAAAATTTTGAATTTCTGCTACGTTCCCCAACAGTGGCATCATGAGCCAGGTCTTTGCGTAGATTCTATGCACGAGTAGAACACAAAGTAGTTGTGGGCGTTGATTTTGTTCAATATGCTTACCATTACTAGTCCAATCTTGATTCGGCGGCATTGTGGGATGAAGCGGCCCGGACCGACCTTACACGTACTCTTACGTGAGACTGGTTCCACTGACTGACATGCACTAGTTGCATAAGGTGGCTAGCGGGTGTTTGTCTCTCCCACTTTAGTCAGATCGAATTCGATGAAAAGGGTCCTTATGAAGGGTAAATAGCAATTGGCATATCACGTTGTGGTTTTTGCGTAGGTAAGAAACGTTCTTGCTAGAAACCCATAACAGCCACGTAAAACATGCAAACAACAATTAGAGGACGTCTAACTTGTTTTTGCAGGGTATGCTATGTGATGTGATATGGCCAAGAAGAATGTGATGAATGATATGTGATGTATGAGATTGATCATGTTCTTGTAATAGGAATCACGACTTGCATGTCGATGAGTATGACAACCGGCAGGAGCCATAGGAGTTGTCTTTATTAATTGTATGACCTGCGTGTCATTGAACAACGCCATGTAATTACTTTACTTTATTGCTAACCGGTAGCCATAGTAGTAGAAGTAATAGTTGGCGAGCAAATTCATGGAGACACGATGATGGAGATCATGATGATGGAGATCATGGTGTCATGCCGGTGACAAGATGATCATGGAGCCCCAAGATGGAGATCAAAGGAGCTATATGATATTGGCCATATCATGTCACTATTATTTGATTGCATGTGATGTTTATCATGTTTTTGCATCTTGTTTACTTAGAACGATGGTAGTAAATAAGATGATCCCTCATAATAATTTCAAGAAGGTGTTCCCCCTAACTGTGCACCGTTGCGATAGTTCGTTGTTTCAAAGCACCACGTGATGATCGGGTGTGATAGATTCTAACGTTCACATACAACGGGTGTAAGACAGATTTACACACGCGAAACACTTAGGTTGACTTGACGAGCCTAGCATGTACAGACATGGCCTCAGAACACAAGAGACCGAAAGGTCGAGCATGAGTCATATGGTAGATACGATCAACATGAAGATGTTCACCGATGATGACTAGTCCGTCTCACGTGATGATCGGACATGGCCTAGTTGACTTGGATCATGTAATCACTTAGATGACTAGAGGGATGTCTATCTGAGTGGGAGTTCATAAGATGAACTTAATTATCCTGAACATAGTCAAAAGATCTTCGCAAATTATGTCGTAGCTCGCGCTTCAGTTCTACGGTTTAGTTATGTTCCTAGAGAAAATTTAGTTGAAAGTTGATAGTAGAAATTATGCGGACTAGGTCCATAAACTGAGGATTGTCCTCATTGCTTCATAGAAGGCTTATGTCCTTAATGCACCGCTCAGTGTGCTGAACCTCGAACGTCGTCTGTGGATGTTGCGAACATCTGACATACACATTTTGATAACTACGTGATAGTTCAGTTAAACGGTTTAGAGTTGAGGCACCGAAGACGTTTTGAAACGTCGCGAAACATATGAGATGTTTCGAGGGCTGAAATTGGGATTTCAGGCTCGTGCCCACGTCAAGAGGTATAAGACCTTCGACGATTTTCTTAGCCTACAAACTAAGGAGAAAAGCTCAATTGTTGAGCTTGTGCTCAGATTGTCTGAGTACAACAATCATTTGAATTGAGTGGGAGTTGATCTTCCAGATGAGATAGTGATGTTTCTCCGAAGTCATTACCACCAAGCTGCTAGAGCTTCGTGATGAACTATAATGTATCGGGGACATATATGATGATCCTTGAGATATTCGCGATGTTTGACACCACAAAAGTAGAAATCAAGAAGGAGCATCAATTGTTGATGGTTTGTGAAACCACTAGTTTCAAGGAGGGCAAGGGCAAAAAGGGATGCTTCATGAAACGGCAAATCAGCTGCTGCTCTAGTGAAGAAACCCAAGGTTGAACCCAAACCCGAGACTAAGTGCTTCTGTAATAAGGGGAACAGCCACTGGAGCAGAATTACCCTAGATACTTGGTAGATGAGAAGGCTGTCGATAGAAGTATATTGGATATACATTATGTTAATGTGTACTTTACTAGTACTCCTAGTAGCACCAGGGTATTAGATACCGGTTCGGTTGCTAAGTGTTAGTAACTCGAAATAAAAGCTACGGAATAAACGGAGACTAGCCAAAAGGTGAGATGACGATATGTGTTGGAAGTATTTCCAAGGTTGATCAAATATCGTACGCTCCCTCTACCATCAAGATTGGTGTTTGCGTTGAGCATAGACATGATTGGATTATGTCTATCGCAATACGGTTATTCATTTAAGGAGAGAGTAATGGTTACTCTGTTTATTTGAATAATACCTTCAATGGTCTTACACCTAAAATGAATGGTTTATTGAATCTCGATCGTAGTGATACACATGTTCATGCCAAAAGATAGTAATGATAGTACCACCTACTTGTGGCACTGCCACGTAAGTCATATCGGTATAAAACGCATGAAGAAGCTCCATGTTGATGGATCTTTGGGCTCACTCGTTTTTGAAAAGTTTGAGGCATGCGAACCATGTCTATTGGTGTATATGCATGAAGAAACTCCATGCAAACGGACTGTTTGGACTCACTTGATTTTGAATCACTTGAGACATGCAAATCATACCACATGGGCAACATGACTGAAAGCCTCGTTTTCAGTAAAATGGAACTAGAAAGCAACTTGTTGGAAGTAATACATTTTGATGTGTGCAGTCCAATGAGTACTGAGGCATGTAGTGGATATCGTTATGTTCTTACTTCATAGATGATTTGAGTAGATGTTGAGTATATTTACTTGATGAATCACGAGTCTGAATTATTGAAAGGTTCAAGTAATTTCAGGGTGAAGTTGAAAGATCATCGTGACAAGAGGATAAAATATCTATGATATGATCATAGAGATGAATATCTGAATTACGAGTTTGGCACAGAATTAAGACATTGTGGAAATTGTTTCACAACTAATACAGCCTGGAACACCATAGTGTGATGGTGTGTCCGAACATCATAACTGCACCCTATTGGATATGATGCATACGATGATGTCTCTTATCGAATTACCACGATAGTTTATGGGTTAGGCATTAGAGACAACCACATTCACTTTAAATAGGGCACCACATAATTCCGATGAGATGAGACCGTATGAACTATGGTTTAGAGAAACCTAAGCTGTCATTTCTTAAAAGTTTGGGGCTGCGACGCTTATGCGAAAAAGTTTCAGGCTGATAAGCTCGAACCCAAAGCGGATAAATGCATCTTCATAGGACACCCAAAACAGTTGGGTATACCTCCTGTCTCAGAACCGAAAGCAATAAGGGATTGTTTCTAGAATCGGGTCCTTTCTCGAGGAAAAGTTTCTCTCGAAAGAATTGAGTGGGAGGATGGTGGAGACTTGATGGGGTTATTGAACCGTCTCTTCAACTAGTGTGTGGCAGGGCACAGGAAGTTGTTCCTATGGCACCTATACCAATTGAAGTGGAAGCTTATGATAGTGATCATGAAACTTCAGATCAAGTCACTACCAAACCTCGTGGGATGACAAGGATGCGTACTACTTCAGAGTGGTACGTGATCCTGTCTTGGAAGTCATGTTGCTAGACAACAATGAACCTACGAGCCATGGAGAAGCGATGGTGGGCCCGGATTCCGATAAATGGCTCGAGGCCATAAAATCCGAGATAAGATCCATGTATGAAAACAAAGTGTAGACTTTGGAAGAACTACTTGATGGTCGTAAGACGGACAATGATGGTAAGTATCACCATTAAGAAAGCTCGACTTGTCGTTAATATGTTTTCTGACAAGTTCAAGGAGTTGACTACGATGAGACTTTCTCACTCGTAGCGATGCTAAGAGTCTGTTGGAATTATATTAGCGATTACTGCATTATTTATGAAATCTTGTAGATAGGATGTCAAAACATTGTTTCCTCGATGATTTTCTTGAGGAAAGGTTGTATGTGATACAACCGGAAGGTTTTGTCAATCCTGAAAGATGCTAATAAGTATGCAAAGCTCCAGCAATCCTTCTAAGGACTGGAGTAAGCATCTCGGAGTTGGAATGTATGCTTTGATGAGATGATCAAATATTTTGGGTTTATACAAAGTTTATGAGAAACTTGTATTTCCAAAGAAGTGAGTGGGAGCACTATAGAATTTCTGATGAGTATATGTTGTTGACATATTATGGATCAGAAATGATGTAGAATTTCTGGAAAGCATATAGGGTTATTTGGAAAGTGTTTTTCAATGGAAATCCTGGATTAAGCTACTTGAACATTGAGCATCAAGATCTATAAGGATAGATCAAAACGCTTAATGGTACTTTCAAATGAGCACATACCTTGACATGATCTTGAAGGTGTTCAAGATGGATCAGTCAAAGAAGGAGTACTTGCCTGAGTTGTAAGGTATGAAGTTAAGACTTAAAGCTCGACCACGGCAGAAGAAAGAGAAAGGAAGAATGTCGTCCCCTATGCTTTTGTCATAGGCTCTATACGTATGCCATGCTGAGTACCGCACCTGATGTGTGCCTTGCCACATGTTTGGCAAGAGGGTACAAAGGTGATCCAGGAGTGGATCACTAGACAGCGGTCAAAATTGTCCTTGGAGTAATAAGGACATGTTTCTCGATTATGGAGGTGATAAAGAGTTCGGCGTAAAGGGTTACATCGATGCAAGCTTTAACACCTATCCGAATGACTCTGAGTAGCAAACCGGACACGTATAGTGGAGCAACCATTTGGAATAGCTCCAAGTGGAGCGTGGAAGCAGCATTTATAATATGACCTAGAGATTTGCGAAGTACATACAGATCTGAATGTTGCAGACCCGTTAACTAAAACCTCTCTCACAAGCAAAACATGATCAAACCCAGAACTCATTGAGTCTTAATCACATGATGATGTGAACTAGTTTAGTGACACTAGTAAACTCTTTGGATGTTGGTCACATGGCGATGTGACCTGTGAGTGTTAATCACATGGCGATGTGAACTAGATTATTAACTCTAGTGCAAGTGGGAGACTGTTGGAAATATGCCCTAGAGGCAATAATAAATTGGTTATTATTATATTTCCTTGTTCATGATAATCGTTTATTATCCATGCTATAATTGTATTGATAGGAAACTCAGATACATGTGTGGATACATAGACAACACCATGTCCCTAGTAAGCCTCTAGTTGACTAGCTCGTTGATCAATAGATGGTTACGGTTTCCTGACCATGGACATTGGATGTCGTTGATAACGGGATCACATCATTGGGAGAATGATGTGATGGATAAGACCCAATCCTAAGCCTAGCACAAAGATCGTGTAGTTCGTATGCTAAAGCTTTTCTAATGTCAAGTATCATTTCCTTAGACCATGAGATTGTGCAACTCCCGGATACCGTAGGAATACTTTGGGTGTGGCAAACGTCACAACGTAACTGGGTGTCTATAAAGGTACACTACAGGTATCTCCGAAAGTGTCTGTTGGGTTGGCACGAATCGAGACTGGGATTTGTCACTCCGTGTAAACGGAGAGGTATCTCTGGGCCCACTTGGTAGGACATCATCATAATGTGCACAATGTGATCAAGGAGTTGATCACGGGATGATGTGTTACGGAACGAGTAAAGAGACTTGCCGGTAACGAGATTGAACAAGGTATCGGGATACCGATGATCGAATCTCGGGCAAGTACAATACCGATAGACAAAGGGAATTGTATAAGGGATTGATCGAATCCTCGACATCGTGGTTCATCCGATGAGATCATCGTGGAACATGTGGGAACCAACATGGGTATCCAGATCCCGCTGTTGGTTATTGACCGGAGAACGTCTCGGTCATGTCTGCATGGTTCCCGAACCCGTAGGGTCTACACACTTAAGGTTCGATGACGCTAGGGTTATAAAGGAAGTTTGTATGTGGTTACCGAATGGTGTTCGGAGTCCCGGATGAGATCTCGGACGTCACGAGGAGTTCCGAAGGTAAAGATTTATATATGGGAAGTCTTGTTTTGGTCGCCGGAAAAGTTTCGGGGTTTATCGGTAACGTACCGGGACCACCGGGAGGGTCCCAGGGGTCCACCAAGTGGGGCCACCAGCCTCGGAGGGCTGCATGGGCCAAGTGTGGGAGGGGACCAGCCCCAGGTGGGCTGGTGCGCCCCCCACCAAGGCCCAAGGCGCAAGGGAGAGTGGAAGGGGGCAAACCCTAGGCTCAGATGGGCCTAAGGCCCACCTAGTGGTGCGCCCCCCTCTCTCCCCCCTTGGCCGCCCCCCTTAGATGGGATCTAGGCTGGCCGCCACCCCTAGGGGTGGAAACCCTAGGTGGGGCGCAGCCCCTTCCCTTCCCCTATATATACTTGAGGTTTGGGCTGCCCATCACACATGAATTCTTCCCCTGTTGGTGCAGCCCTACCCCTCTCCCTCCTCGTCTCTTGCGGTGCTTGGCGAAGCCCTGCTGGAGTACCACGCTCCTCCACCACCACCACGCCGTTGTGCTGCTGCTGGATGGAGTCTTCCTCAACCTCTCCCTCTCTCCTTGCTGGATCAAGGCATGGGAGATGTCACCGGGCTGTACGTGTGTTGAACACGGAGGTGCCGTCCGTTCGGCACTAGGATCTCCGGTGATTTGGATCACGACGAGTACGACTCCTTCAACCCTGTTCTCTTGAACGCTTCCGCATAGCGATCTACAAGGGTATGTAGATGCAGTCTCCTTCCCCTCATTGCTGGTTTCTCCATAGATAGATCTTGGTGACACGTAGGAAAATTTTGAATTTCTGCTACGTTCCCCAACAGAGTAACCTACAACAAGACCGCCTGACACGTTCCGAGCAAGCATAACAATGCGGCCCCAACCCCAGCCCTCGCCAACTTGCGAAACCAGTGCTGCGCGTACATAACTACACTCTGGAAATACCATGGGCACAGGGGGAGGGGCACCATCACGGCACGACCGAAACACGGCTTAAACCGCACTATGGGCTGCCGATTTCTTAATTTTCTCTTATTTTCATGACTCCATTCTTCGGAAGGCTTGTTCGGCAGTACAATTGCCGCACAAATGATACAACCAGGGAAGCAGAAAGCTACGCCGCACTACGGAACTCTAAGGTGGTCTCTATAACGAGCAGTATACATGTTTCACATAACATTCCGCAGCTCGCCCCTGGAAAGGACATATTTGATAGTCCCATCTTTTGCTTATCGCACTATTTGTTATCGTTCTGCTTTGATCACAACTTTTTTAAATAAACAATGCATAGCTTCCGTCTATTATTGCATTACCTCTTTTTTTACGAATATATGTTCATTAATGACATGTTGCACCCGTACACTTTGGTACGACCAATACGCCAGGGGCTTAAGTACCCCACAACATGGTGTGAGAAGTCCGAACACTTTCACAAGTGCGGCACCCCGAACTTATAGCATTATATGCATGGGCTCCGAATCATGTCTTGGGTCAATAGTTGGGTTTGCCCGGCTCCTATGTTTTGGTACCTTACGTTCCGTTATATCGGCTAAGGTAGCACTAGGAGAACTACTGCGATTGTGCCCCAGTTGAGCTGGGCTAAGCACCTCAGTAGAGAAAGCTAAAACTGACCGTCATGATGAGGCGAGAGCTAGTCGCTGTTCGAGAGATTCTCGAGTCCCTAAAGACTTATGCCGCTTAGAGCGAGGAGTCGGCTTTGTCCGGCCTAGGCGTGGATAGCGCCCCGAACTCGGTCTTCCGAACACTAGGGGCTTCGCCGAAATTTAAAATTATAAAATTCTATGGCTAAGTGAGAGTGTTCAAGCATTATAGTCCGATTGCCTTGTTCGTTATGTTGAGCACCTCCCTCGAAGGACCCAAGAATGGGAAAAGGAGCGCTCATGTTTATCCCGAACACCCCAGCACTCGTGCCATGGGGGCAGAAGCTGACGACTCGCCATCTCTCAAATTTGATAAACGACCGCACAGAAGGTAATATTTTAAATTCAAAAAGCATTGCTTAGCGCACATGAACAAGTTTTCAGCGCACAGGACAAAACGAGCGAGTTCACTGAAAAATTACATTCATGGAACATTCATCCGCCACAAGGCGAGCACCCTTCAGAACGCCCTTATAATACATCTCGGGCTTGCGATGCTCCTTGCCCGGCGGTGGCCCGTCCTTCACAAGCTTCTCAGCATCCAGCTTGCCCCAGTGCACCTTCGCACGGGCAAGCACCCTACGGGCACCCTCGATGCATACCGAGCGCTTGATGACTTTGAGCCTTGGACATGCCTCCACCAGCCGCCTCACCAGCCCGAAGTAGCTCCCAGGCATGGCCTCTCCAGGCCACAGCCGGACTATGAGGCCCTTCATGGCCTGTTCGGACACCTTATGGAGCTCGACCAGCTGTTTCAGCTTGTCGCTTAAGGGCACCGGGTGTTCGGCCTCAGCATACTGAGACCAGAACACCTTCTCCGTCGAGCTTCCCTCCTCGGCTCGGAAGAAGGCGGCGGCATCCGACATGCTACGGGGCAAGTCTGTGAATGCTCCTGGAGAGCTCTGGATTCGGGTAAGTGACAAGTAATTCACTTTTACGTGCTTGCTTTGCATAAAGAATGCCTTACCCGCCGCTATCTTTTTTATTGCCTCAACCTCCTAGAGGGCCTTCTGGGCTTCGGCCTTGGCAGACTTGGCATTTTCAATGGCCGCCGCGAGCTCAGACTCTCGCGTCTTCGAGTCAAGCTCCAAACTCTCATGTTTTTTCATGAGAGCCCGGAGCTCTTGCCGCACCTCGCCAACCTGCGTCTCATGCTTCTCCTGCTCGGTGCTCTCCGTGGCCGCCCTCTTTTTGGCCTCGGACAGCGCTTGCTTAAGGGTTGCCACCTCAGTTGTGGCCCCTACAATAGCCGTGTTAATCCTGTCACTTTTTGCAATTGCACCTTTCACATATTTCACTAAGGTATTTCTTACCTTCCTTCTCCTCGACCTGCTGCTTGGCTAGGCCGAGCTCTTGCTTGGACCGCTCGAGGTTCTGCTTCAGCGTATCCACCTCCGCAGTCAGTGCGGTGGAGGCCAGCAGGGAAGCCTGCATACGCATATTGACTTGATCATGTTAGACTCCTGCGAATGTTATTAGATCCTCTGTTCGGCTTTTCTTTCCGAACGCCGAACAGAGCATCAGGGGCTACTGTCTATGCGGTAATATTTTTACATATTCTTTACTTACCTCAAAGCCTGTTAGAAGGCTGGCACAGGCTTCAGTCAGTCCGCTCTTGGCAGACTGAACCTTCTGGATCACCGCACTCATAATAGTGCGGTGCTCCTTGTCGATGGAGGCGCCATTAAGCGTCTCCAGCAAACTGTCCGGTGCCTCCGGTTGGACGGAGGTCACCGGCTCGGTAGGCTTGCTCCTCTTAGCAGGAGGCTGCCTACCGGAGTCCGGAACCGTTGAAGGTTCCGGCGCGGTGTCCGGCTCAAGGCTGGACTTGGAGCCCTTGGGGGTTCTATCCCCTTTATGCCTGGAGTCCGGGAGGTTGCCTTGCGGCGCCTCCAGGACCACCTCCTCCTGGCTTGGAACCTGTTGGGACGCCACCTCGGCGCCGTCCGTAGGGTGGGGGGAGGAAGCCGTCGGAAGTGAATTCACATCCGACGAATCCAGGGAGCCGCTCGACGACTCGTCGAGCCCGGCCTTGGGCGGACTGCACAATCATATTCGACGTAAGGAAAAACTGTGCAATGGGGGAATACTATGAATCACTCTGGTATCCGGATACTTACGATCTCGCCAGGGGCTTGGCCCTGTGCGGCCACTCCTCTTCGCCGTCGTCGGCGTTGGTGGAGTAGTCCGGAGGAGGGGTCTTCCCCCTGTTGGACCCTTCGGCCTCCCCGGTTGGGGCGACCTTCCTTTTCTTCCCTCCCCCCGCTGGAGGGGAGAGGTCTCTTCTTCCTCCTCCTCGTCTTCACGGGAGGAGTGCGCCTTGGAGTCGTCGGATGATGAATCCGACACCTCCTGGCGCCGGGCACTCTTTCGAGTCCTAGTGGCCTTCTTCTTGGCCTTCTTCTCCGGCACCACGTAGGGTGCCGGAACCAGCAGCTTCGCCAAGCGAGCGTCCGCTGGGCCTTCGGGCAAAGGAGCCGGACAGTTGATCTGTCCGGACATCTCCTGCCAATCTTGTCAAAGGTAAGGGAGCTTAGATCCCGCATGGAGTCAAACTATAAAAAAACTAATACCCTGTAAAAGGTAAAAACAGCTCACCGCACGAGCGTGACGCTGCGTGCTGAATCCGCGATCCTCGGTAGCGGATGCGGGGGCCTCGGCGCCCTTGAAAAGCACCTTCCAGGCATCTTCGTACGTTGTGTCGAAGAGCCTGCTCAGAGTTCGGTGCCGCGCCGGGTCGAACTCCCACAGGTTGAAAGCCCGTTGTTGACACGGGAGGATCCGGCGAATGAGCATAACCTGGACTACGTTGACAAGTTTGAGCTTCCTATTCACCAGGGTTTGGACTCATGTTTGGAGTCCGGTCAGCTCTCCTTTTTTACCCCACGACAGGCCCGTCTCTTTCCAGGAGGTGAGCCGCGTAGGGGGTTCGGATCGGAACTCGGGGGCTGCGACCCATTCAGGGTCGCGCGGCTCGGTGATGTAAAACCACCCCGACTGCCACCCCTTTAGGGACTCCATGAAGGAGCCCTTGAACCATAGGACATTGGGCATCTTGCCCACCATGGCGCCTCCGCACTCCGCTTGGGTGCCGTGCACCACCTTCGGCTTGACATTGAAAGTCTTGAGCCATAGGTCGAAATGGGGGCGGATGCGGAAGAAAGCCTCGCACACGACGATAAACGCCGAGATGTTGAGGACAAAGTTCGGGGCTAGATCGTGGAAATCCAGGCCATAGTAGGACATGAGCCCCCGGACAAATGGGTGGAGAGGGAAGCCCAGTCCGCGAAGGAAATGGGGGAGGAACACCACCCTCTCATGGGGCCTAGGGGTGGGGATGAGCTGCCCC
This sequence comes from Triticum urartu, assembly GCF_003073215.2. NCBI lineage: Eukaryota > Viridiplantae > Streptophyta > Magnoliopsida > Poales > Poaceae > Triticum > Triticum urartu. The sequence goes on along the minus strand of NC_053028.1, from coordinate 237,602,132 downwards.
TCTTCGGGAAGCCGGTGCGCAATGTCGTTAGACAAGTATCCGGCCTTCCTCAGTCTTTTGATGTGTCCTTCCGTGACGAAGGACACCATCCACTTGCCTCCCGCTCCGGACATGGCTGGAGAAGGTTGAGGTGGGGTGTGCGGACTTGGGCGCTGGAGCTCGAGTGCGCGGAAATGGATAGGCAAAGGAAGAAGAAGGTGTGGATGAAAATGTGGATCCTTATCCCCTTATATGGGCGGACGTGACTATGCGCCCCCACCAGCCTGGTAAAACTCGCTTATCTCCCAAGCGTCGTAGTCAATGGCGCGGTTGGGTTACCCACACCTGTATTGATGAGAATCCCGGAATAAGGGGACACGATCTCTGCTTTAACAAGACATGCCAAGGAAACCGCCTCGCTAAACGCGCTGAGGTGGGACAGTAAAACGATTCGAATAAAGACTTGGCCATGGTGTGATGTCACTCTACGGAATACGTCATCAGATTAGATTTGTGTAAATATTATTCTCTCTATGGCAATATGTGGAAACTTATTTTGCAGAGCCGGACACTACCTTTATGTTCAAAATCTTCTATGAAGTACTTGGAGGAGGAACCCGCCTTGCAATGCCGAAGAAAATCTGCGCGCCGGACTCGTCGTCATTGAAGCCTGGTTCAGGGGCTACTGAGGGAGTCCTGGATTAGGGGGTGTCCGGATGGCAGGACTATACCTTCGGCCAGACTCCTGGACTATGAAGATACAAGATTGAAGACTTCGTCCCGTGTCCGGAAGGGACTTTCCTTGGCGTGGAAGGCAAGCTTGGCAATACGGATATGTAGATCTCCTACCATTGTAACCGACTCTGTGTAACCCTAGCCCTCTCCAATGTCTATATAAACCGGAGAGTTTTAGTCCGTAAGACGAAAACAATCATACCATAGGCTAGCTTTTAGGGTTTAGCCTCTCTGATCTCGTGGTAGATCTACTCTTGTACTACCCATATCATCAATATTAATCAAGCAGGACGTAGGGTTTTACCTCCATCAAGAGGGCCCGAACCTGGGTAAAACATCGTGTCCCCTGCCTCCTGTTACCATCCGACCTAGACGCATAGTTCGGGACCCCCTACCCGAGATCCGCCGGGTTTGACACTGACAGCGGGCTTTGTTGCTCTTTGTGAGTTGTTCCTGGGCTACGAGGCCCATTTTGAATTGTGGAGAAAACTTTTCTGCCTCATCCTCCGCTCCCAGAAGGGATCTATATTCAACGTGGATGGTGCATAAGTATGGCACATAGGCGGGACATGATACCTGTCCGGCACTCCAAAGAAAGCATCCGAAGAGTGGCCTTCAGAGTGGTTTTATATCGAAGACGTTGTTCTCCCAGACCCAATCCGGTGGGGCCTTCTTGAATTTGACAATGCTTCATTAAAGAGGAGGACAGTGCGGAGGTAAAGCAGTTAATGGGCAAGATAAATGCACTCGCCCAATCCGGACTATCCATAATTGAAGTAATGGCGATTTCAATAACGTGAGGCGTTCAGCCACTTCAATCCAGAGGACTCCCCATGTGGCACTGCAACGGGGAAGATGATGCTTCACGTTATGGACGCAAGGGTCTGGACACCTTTGCCGCCTTGGGCACCATGTTAACTAATCTTTTTAAAGGGGAGAAAGAAGATTTTACTCGCCTTAAGGGCCGAGAGGGCTTTTCCATGTACAACCCTCCTAGCTGGGTGAGCTTTCGCTTCGTAACCTTACTCAATCATCTTCCCGAGTCGCACCTAGATGAACTCAATCTGATTATTTTTAACAGGAATGGAGGAAGGTTGTCGCATGGATCTATAACCCCGCTCCGCAGCCGGAGGATCATATCCGAGACCTGGATCTCGGATTTGAAGAGGATCTGGATATATTCATAGATCTCAAGGAGGGTTTTTTTCAGGCGAGCTATGACGGCACAGAGGTGGCATCATAGCCGATTATCCCGGCATTCTCCCTTCGTCCCACGTAAGTGCCCAGGAGATGCCTCCTCCACAAGAGTTTTCTCATCGCGCCTCACCCACCACACTATCTCGTGCTCCAAAGGGGCGATGCTCGTCTCACCATGCCGCATCCGAAACGTCCCTTAAGAAAGCGATGCCTGCGCAAGACGGATCTTCAAAAAGAAAGGTGGCCGGTGATACTGTCGAGCCCCCACCTTCATAAAAAAGGTATGATTTTTAATATGCCCTTGGCAGGTATACCGAATTGTGATGTCTTGATACGTCTCCAGCGTATCTATAATTTTTGATTGTTCCATGCTATTATATTATCTTTTTTGGATGTTTAATGGGCTTTAATATGCTCTTGTATATTAATTTTTGGGACTAACCTATTAACGGTAGGCCCAGTGCCAGTTTCTATTTTTTGCCTATTTCAGTGTTTCGTAGAAAAGGAATATCAAACGAAACAAAACCTTCGCGAGGATCTTTCTTGGAACAAACGCAATTCAGGAGACTTGGAGTGGAAGTCAGAGACGCAACGAGGCGGCCACGAGGCTGGAGGGCGCGCCCAGGGGGTAGGCACGCCCCCCACCCTCGTGGGCCCCTCGTAGCTCCACCGACGTACTTATTTCGCCTATATATACTCTTATACCCTAAAAACATCCAGGAGAGCCACGAAACCACTTTTCCACCGCCACAACCTTCTGTACCCATGAGATCCCATTTGGGGCTTTTTCTGACGATCTGCCGGAGGGGGAATCGATCACGGAGGGCTTCTACATCAACACCATAGCCTTTCTGATGATGTGTGAGTAGTTTACCATAGACCTTCGGGTCCATAGTTATTAGCTAGATGGATTCTTCTCTCTCTTTGGTTCTCAATACAAAGTTCTCCTCGATGTTCTTGGAGATCTATTCGATGTAATATTCTTTTGCGGTGTGTTTGCCAAGATCCGATGAATTTTGGATTTATGTTCAAGTTTATCTATGAACAATATTTGGTTCTTCTCTGAATTCTTATAATATGATTTGATATCTTTGCAAGTGTCTTTGAATTATCGGTTTAGTTTGGCCTACTAGATTGATCTTTCTTGCAATGGGAGAAGTGCTTAGATTTGGGTTCAATCTTGCGGTGTCCTTTCCTAGTGACAGTAGGGGCACCAAGGCATGTATTGTATTGTTTCCATCGAGGATAAAAATATGGGGTTTATATCATATTGCTTGAGTTTATCCCTCTACATCATGTCATCTTGCCTAATCCGTTACTCTGTTCTTATGAACTTAATACTCTAGATGCATGCTGGATAGCGGTTGATGTGTGGAGTAATAGTAGTAGATGCAGAATCATTTCGGTCTACTTGACACGGACGTGATGCTTATATTCATGATCATGCCTAGATATTCTCATAACTATGCGCTTTTCTATCAATTGCTCGGCAGTAATTTGTTCACCCACCGTAATACATGCTATCATGAGAGAAGCTACTAGTGAAACCTATGGCCCCCGGGTCTCTTTGTTATTATATTGCATCTCTTTTATTTACATCGCATCTTTTTTACTATTTTGCTATCTATACAACAAAAATACCAAAAATATTTACCTTACTATCTTTATCAGATCTCACTTTCGCAAGTGACCGTGAAGGGATTGACAACCCCTTTATCGCGTTGGTTGCAAGGTTGTTGATTGTTTGTGCAGGTACTAGGTGACTTGCGTGTTATCTCCTACTGGATTGATACCTTGGTACTCAAAAACCGAGGGAAATACTTATGCTACTTTGCTGCATCACCCTTTCCTCTTCAAGGGAAAACCAACGCATGCTTTAGAGGTAGCAAGAAGGATTTCTGGCGCCGTTGTCGGGGAGATCTACGCTCAAGTCAAGACATACCAAGTACCCATCACAAACTCTTCTCCCTCGCATTGCATAATTTGCCATTTGCCTCTCATTTTCCTCTCCCCCACTTCACCTTTGCCGTTTTATTCGCCCCTTTTCTATTCGCCTCTTTCCGCTTGCCTCTTGTGTGTTCGCTCTTAGTGCGGTTTGTTGCAATCATGTCTAAAACTTGGGAGGTTATCATTGAAAAGGGTAGTAGTAAAGATGGGGGAAACGTTGATGCTTTTGATTATCCTCATGAAGAACCTACTATTTTACACACTAAAAAGTTTCGGATTGGTAGTGGCAATATTATTGGAAAAGGAGTTATTCAAGATTTCTTTACTTGCGCCGATGCTTTGCCCACTATGGGCGGGTCTATTCTTCATAAAACTAGTAGTCTTGTGGATGCTATATCTTTGCTCGTGGTTGAAGTTGAAAGACAATTTATCCACATGCATCCTTGCATACAGAGGATTTTTCTAGAATTTTCCAATATTGAGCATTCTTCTGTTAAGCGAGCAGCTACCATCTTTTTAGCTCATGAGTTCAGATTTATAATAAAAGAGGCCAATGAAATTTTTGCGCATTATAGGGTGGATGCCGGCCTTCCTCCCATAGAAGCGATCCTTTTTTATCAAGAAGACATAATGCGCTTACGATCTTTAGATCACGTTGCTTTTAATGAAAACCTTAGAAAAAAGGTTCCTGCCGATGTTGTAGTTGACATGATTTATGAACTTAATGATAAGTTTTCTATCCATAACAATGGGTTAGTTTTTTCCCTTGAACAAAGGCTCATGACTTTGTGCCAAAAGAATGCTTATAATGATGAATTGGTTGTGCAATATGAGAGGCCAAAGGAGGAACCAATACCTCCCGAGCTTGATCCTGGGGACTTTTGTCCCATTAAATTTAGCCCTTTTGATTACTTTTGATTGCCACAAAGAAAACTTGCTGCTGAACGTAGGGAGTATGAGATGAGTTTTCGCGATTTGCCTTATCATCATCATGGCAATACCTAGATCTATTCTTGCTTTTATGCCTAGCTAGGGGCGTTAAACGATAGCGCTTGTTGGGAGGCAACCCAATTTTATTTTTGTTCCTTGATTTTTATTCCTTTTTAGTAATAAATAAATCATCTATGCTCTGTTATGATTGTGTGTTTTTTATGTTTTAATTAGTGTTTGTGCCAAGTAAAGCCTTTAGGATCTTCTTGGGTGATTGTTGTTTGATCTTGCTGATAAAAACAGAAAGTATGCGCTCACGAAAATAATTTTCATTTTTTACCAGAGAACGATAAAATACTAATTACAACTTAAGTAGATCAATATACAAATTATTTAGGTTTTCCTAATTTTTCAGAATTTTTGTAGTTATAGAAGTATTCGAAACCTCCTGATTACTACAGACTGTTCTGTTTTTGACAGATTCTGTTTTTCGTGTGTTGTTTTCTTATTTTGATGAATCTATGTCTAGTATCTGGGGGTATGAACCATAGAGAAGTTTTAATAAAGTAGGTTTAACACCAATATAAATAAATAATGAGTTCATTACAGTACATTAAAGTGGTGGTTTGTTTTCTTATACTAACGGAGCTCATGAGATTTTCTGTTGAGTTTTGTGTTGTAAAGTTTTCAAGTTTTTGGGTAAAGATTTGATGGATTTTGGAATAAGGAGTGACAATAGCCTAAGATTGGGGATTCCCAAGGAAACCCAAGGTAAAATTCAAGGACAACCAAAAGCCTAAGCTTGGGGATGCCCCGAAAGGCATCCCCTCTTTCGTCTTCATCTATCGGTAACTTTACTTGAGGCTATATTTTTATTCACCACATGATATGTGTTTTGCTTGGAGCGTCTTGTATGATCTGAGTCTTTGATTTTTAGTTTACCACAATCATCCTTGCTGTACACACCTTTTGGGAGAGACACACATGAATCGGAATTTACTAGAATACTCTATGTGCTTCACTTATATCTTTTGAGCTAGATGATTTTGCTCTAGTGCTTCACTTATATCTTTTTAGAGCACGGTGGTGGTTTTATTTTTATAGAAATTATTGATCTCTCATGCTTCACTTATATTATTTTGAGAGTCTTTTAGAACATCATGGTAATTTGCTTTGGTTATGAAATTAGTCCTAATATAATAGGCATCCAAGATGGGTATAATAAAAACTTTCATATAGAGTGCATTGAATACTATGAGAAGTTTGATACTTGATTATTGTTTTGAGATATGAAGATGGTGATATTAGAGTCATGCTAGTTGAGTATTTATGAATTTGAGAAATACTTGCGTTGAGGTTTGCAAGTCCCATAGCATGCACGTATGGTAACCGTTGTGTAACAAATTTGAAGCATGAGGTGTTTCTTTGATTGTCCTCCTTATGAGTGGCGGTCGGGGACGAGCGATGGTCTTTTCCTACCAATCTATCCCCTAGGAGCATGCGCGTAGTGCTTAGTTTTGATGACTTGTATATTTTTGCAATAAGTATGTGAGTTCTTTATGACTAATGTTGAGTCCATGGATTATACGCACTCTCACCCTTCCATCATTGCTAGCCTCTTCAGTACCGTGCATTGCCCTTTCTCACCTCAAGAGTTGGTGAAAACTTTGCCGGTGCATCCAAACCCCGTGATATGATACACTTTATAACACATAAGACACCTTATATCTTCCTCAAAACAGCCACCACACCTACCTATTATGGCATTTCCATAGCCCTTCCAAGATATATTGTCATGCAGCTTTCCACCGTTCCGTTTATTATGCCATGCTTCATCATTGTCATATTGCCTTGCATGATCATGTAGTTGACATTGTATTTGTGGCAAAGCCACCGCTCATAATTTTTTTATACATGTCATTCTTGAATCATTACACATCCCAGTACACCGCCGGAGGCATTCATATAGAGTCATATTTTGTTCTAGTATCGAGTTGTAATTTTTCAGTTGTAAACAAATATAAGTGTGATGATCATCATTATTAGAGCATTGTCCCGTGTGAGAAAAAACAGAAAGGCCAAATAAAAAAAGAAGGCCCAAAAAATGAGAGAAAAAGAGAGAAGGGACAATGTTACTATCCTTTTTCCACACTTGTGCTTCAAAGTAGCACCATGATCTTCATGATAGAGAGTCTCTTATTTTGTAACTTTCATATACTAGTGGGAATTTTCATTATAGAACCTGGCTTGTATATTCCAACAATGGGCTTCCTCAAAATTCCCTAGGTCTTTATGAGCAAGCAAGTTGGATGCACACCCACTTAGTTTCTTTTGTTGAGCTTTCATACATTTATAGCTCTAGTGCATCCGTTGCATGGCAATACCTACTCCTCGCATTGACATCAATTGATGGGCATCTCCATATCCTGTTGATTAGCCACGTCGATGTGAGACTTTCTCCCTTTTTTGTCTTCTCCACACAACCTCCATCATCATATTCTGTTCCACCTATAGTGCTATGTCCATGGCTCGCGCTCATGTATTGCGTGAAACTTGAAAAAGTTTGAGAATACTAAAGTATGAAACAATTGCTTGGCTCGTCATCGGGGTTGTGCATGATGGGAGCATTTTGTGTGACGAAAATGAAGCATGGCCAAACTATATGATTTTGTAGGGATGAGCTTTCTTTGGCTATGTTATTTTGAGAAGACATAATTGCTTGGTTAGTATGCTTGAAGTATTATTCTTTTTATGTCAATATTAAACTTTTGTATTGAATCTTTCGGATCTGAATATTCATGCCACAATAAAGAAAATTACATTGAAAATTATGTTAGGAAGCATTCCACATCAAAAATTCTGTTTTTATCATTTACCTACTCGAGGACGAGCAGGAATTAAGCTTGGGGATGCTGATATGTCTCCAACGTATCTATAATTTTTGATTGTTCCATGCTATTATGTTATCTTTTTTGGATGTTTAATGGGCTTTAATATGCTATTTTATATTATTTTTGGGACTAACCTATTAAGCGGAGGCCCAGTGCCAGTTTCTGTTCTTTTGTGCCTATTTCAGTGTTTCACAGAAAAGGAATGTCAAACGGAATCCAAACGGAACGAAACCCTCACGAGGGTCTTTCTTGGAACAAACACAATTCAGGAGACTTGAAGTGGAAGTCAGAGATGCAACGAGGCGGCCACGAGGCAGGAGGGCCCGCCCAAGGGGTAGGTGCGCCCCCACCCTCATGGGCCCCTCGTAGCTCCACCGACGTACTTCTTTTGCCTATATATACTCTTATACCCTAAAAACATGCAGGAGCCACGAAACCACTTTTCCACCATCGCAACCTTCTGCACCTGTGAGATCCCATCTGGGGCCTTTTCCGGCGATCTGCCGGAGGGGGAATCGATCACGGAGGGCTTCTACATCAACACCATAGCCTCTCTGATGATGTGTGAGTAGTTTACCATAGACCTTCGGGTCCATAGTTATTAGCCAGATGGCTTCTTCTCTCTCTTTGGTTCTCAATACAAAGTTCTCCTCGATGTTCTTGGAGATCTATTCGATGTAATATTCTTTTGCGGTGTGTTTGCCGAGATCTGATGAATTATGTATTTATGATCAAGTTTATTTATGAATAATATTTGGTTCTTCTCTGAATTCTTATATGCATGATTTGATATCTTTGCAAGTCTCTTTGAATTATCGGTTTAGTTTGGCCTACTAGATTGATCTTTCTTGCAATGGGAGAAGTGCTTAGCTTTGGGTTCAATCTTTGTGACGTCCGGATAATTAAGCTACAGTAATTCTCTGTTAATGATGCCACGTCACTTCGATTACTATCGCTAATCTCATGTTAGTTCGAAACCGATTCAAATTCAAATTTAAAGTATAGGCAAACAACAAAAGTTTTAAACAATAAAACTAAAATGTTCTAGAGGTACCAGATGATGCATAAATAATTATGGTGGAGAAACCAAACTTTGTTATAAAGTTTAAAGGCTCTAAATTAATTAAAAAAATGTCTAAAAATAAATATTTAAATGCCTTCTAAATTTATAGAAGTGCAAAATATTTCGTTTAGGTACCAAACTTTTTGTGACCGTGTCTCATTTTGCCACTCTAAATATGAAGCCAGTTTAATATTTTGTAAAACTATTTTACTAACAAAAATAAAAGAAAACAGTATAGGAAAAATAAATAAAAGGAAGAGGTATAAACAAAAACAAAACAACAACAAAAAAAGGAAGAAAGACCCCCCCACGCTGGGCCTCAGCCCAGCTGGCCATCCAACCGGGCCGGCCCACCTAACCCCTCCATAACCCCCCCACCGACGCAAACCCTAGCCCGGTCCACCCCCACTGCTCCCGCACGATCCCCACTCCTCCCCCACGTCTCTCTCCCCCTCATCTCGATCTAGATCGGGGCCGCGCCCGATCCCGACGCAGGCGCCCATCCCCGACCGCGCCCTCGCCGCCCGGTGCACGCGCCGCCGCCTAGACCTCGCCGGCCTCCCCGCCGGACCGCACGCCTTCCTCGTCCTCCTCCTCGACGCGCATCACCAAGCCACGCCGCCCCGTTCCCCTCCACCGCAAGTGAGGCCCAGCCACTCCTCCGCTCTTCCCCTGCTCCGTGCCCGCCCCCGGCCTCCTCTCCCCTGCTTCTGCTCCCGCATCGCCGAACGTGCCGCACCGCGCACGCGCCCCGCCCACGCCTCAGGGCCGCGTTCTGGCCGCGCCCACGCCGCAGCTCGACGTGCTCCGCCTCCCCCCGCTGTGGCCTCGCCTCCTATCGCTCTCGCCCGGGTCCGTGCCTCTGGCCCGTGCTCACCCTACCCTCGCGCGCTCGTCAGCTCGCACCTGCCGCGGTCCGCACCACTGCAGCCTCCCCTGCTGCCTCCGCCGCCCGCCGGCGCCCGCAGACAGCCGCACCCGGCCAACCCCGCGGTGCCCCGCCCGCGCGTGCTCGTCCTCTTGCAGCCTGCCGCTGCCTGTGCCCCGCCTCTGCCTCTGGCCCTGCGGGCCATCGACGCGCCGGCGGCCAACTCCGGCGCCCACCCCGGGCTCTCCCCTTCCCGCTCACCGCTGGCACTGTCGCGCCGCGCCCACCGCGCCTTGGTGGCCTCGCCTCGCCTCGCCTCCCCGGTCGGGTTCGGCCCCGCATGGGTGCGCCCGTAACCGCGCCACTGGCGCCCGCACACCCGCAATGGCCCTGGGCCACTGACCGAATGGGCCCAGCCCCAAAATGATTTTTTTTAAGGATTAAGAAGATTAATTAAATAATTAACGAATTAATTAAATTAACTTAATTAATTTAACTTAATTAACCAGTGTTAGAATAATCTAATTAGCTAACTAATCTAACTAATCTGTTAGTTAGATAGGCAGTCAATGACGAACGGGTCCCACCTGCCAAGTTTGACCCAGTCAACCTTTGGTCCTGCTGACATCATGCTGATGTCACGCTGACATCATAATTGCAATTTCTAAATTAATTTAATTATGCTAATTTCTAGAAAATGATTTAAAATCTTTAAAAATTAATATAAAATAAACCGTAGCTCGGATGGAAAAACTTTGTACATGAAAGTTGCTCAGAACGACGAGACGAATTTGAATACGCAGCCCGTTTATCCGCCACGCATCCCTAGCATAGCGAACACGCAACTTTCCCCCTCCGGTTCGTCTGTCCGAAAACGCGAAACGCCGGGGATAATTTCCCGGATGTTTCCCCCCTTCACCGGTACCACCTCGTACCGCGTTAGGGCACACCTAGCATCACGCTTTATAATGTCATGCATCGTCATGCAATTGTTTGCATTATATTTATTGTTTCTTCCCCCTCTTCTCTCGCTAGACACCGAGACCGACGCCGCTGCTACCCAGTACGACTACATCGACGACCCCTCTCTCTTGCCAGAGCAACCAGGCAAGCCCCCCCTTTGATCACCAGATATCGCCTACTCTTCTCTATACTGCTTGCATTAGAGTAGTGTAGCATGTTACTGCTTTCCGTTATTCCTATCCTGATGCATAGCCTATCCTTGCTACTACTGTTGTTACCATTACCTGCTATCCTACTGCTTAGTATAGGATGCTAGTGTTCCATCAGTGGCCCTACACTCTTGTCCGTCTGCCATGCTATACTACTGGGCCGTGATCACTTCGGGAGGTGATCACGGGCATATACAATATACTTTACACAGTTACCTTACCTGTGATACTGTTCGGAGATGGGGGCTGAAGGGGCAGGTGGCTCCATCCCGGTAGAGGTGGGCCTGGGTTCCCGACGGCCCCCGAATGTTACTTTGAGGCAGAGCGACAGGGCAGGTTGAGACCACCTAGGAGAGGGGTGGGCCTGGCCCTGGTCGGCGTTCGCAGATACTTAACACGTTTAACGAGATCTTGGTATTTGATCTGAGTCTGGCTACTGGCCTATACGCACTAACCATCTACGCGGGGACAGTTATGGGCACTCGACGTCGTGGTATCAGCCGAAGCCTTCGTGACGTCAGCAACGGAGCGGCGCGCGCTGGATTGGACTGGAACGCCTACTAGGCTAGGTCTGCTTCCGGCAGCCCACGCAACGTGCAGGTGTGCTAAGGGCGATGGGCCCAGACCCCTGGGCGCTTAGGTTTAGACCGGCGTGCTGACCTCTCTGTTGGTCTAGGTGGGGCTACGACGTGTTGATCTTCCGAGGCCGGGCATGACCCAGAAAAGTGTGTCCGGCCAAATGGGATCGAGCGTGTTGGGTTATGTGGTGCACCCCTGCAGGGAAGTTAATCTATTCGAATAGCCGTGATCTTCGGTAACAGGACGACTTGGAGTTGTACCTTGACCTTATGACAACTAGAACCGGATACTTAATAAAACACACCCTTCCAAGTGCCAGATACAACCGGTGGTCGCTCTCTCACAGGGCGACGAGGGGAGGATCATCGGTTAGGATTATGCTATGCGATGCTACTTGGAGGACTTCCGTCTACTCTCTTCTACATGTTGCAAGACGAAGGCTGCCAGAAGCGTAGTCTTCGAAAGGATTAGTTATCCCCCTCTTATTCTGGCATTCTGCAGTTCAGTCCACATATGATACCCTTATTCCATTTGATACCAATGCATACATATGTAGTATAGCTCCTTGATTGCGAGTACTTTGGATGAGTACTCACGGTTGCTTTCTCCCTCTTTCCCCTATCCCTTCTACCTGGTTGTCGCAACCAGATGTTGGAGCCCAGGAGCCAGACACCACCTTCGACGACGACTCCTACTACACCGGAGGTGCCTACTACTACGTGATGCCCGCTGACGACGACCAGGAGTAGTTTAGGAGGATCCCAGGCAGGAGGCCTGCGCCTCTTTCGATCTGTATCCCAGTTTGTGCTAGCCATCTTATGGCAATGTGTTTAACTTATGTCTGTACTCAGATATTGTTGCTTCCGCTGACTCGTCTATGATTGAGCTCTTGTATTCGAGCCCTCGAGGCCCCTGGCTTGTAATATGATGCTTGTATGACTTATTTTATTTGTAGAGTTGTGTTGTGATATCTTCCCGTGAGTCCCTGATCTTGATCGTACACGTTTGCGTGTATGATTAGTGTACGATTAAATCGGGGGCGTCACAAGTTGGTATCAGAGCCGACTGCCTGTAGGAATCCCCCTTTCCAACTCCTTGGCCGAAGTTGAGTCTAGGCATTGCAAAACTTTTACTAACTTGGCTGTGTGTCTTACGGGCACACGTCGCCATTGGGTGGTAGTAGGATCTTTTACTCCTTGACCTATACTCTGGGGCTCTGACATCTCTTCTATTCGGGTTAAATGATTTTGCTATAATCCAACTCTAGGTTCTCGTTACCACTTCCTGCCGGAGAGCCCTTTAATACGGATGATCGACTGCTTCAACGAAAGATTCTGACAATACTCTTGGATGTTCCCTCGATACTTTGTGCCATCCCTCTTGCAATTCCCCTTCCACCGTAAACCCTTAAGGATAACTACTTACAGTTGTTATTCTTACATTCATCCCCAGATGGTCTTGTTATTACAAGATACCCCAAAACACTCGTCGTTGTTTCGATAATCCTTTGAGCTCACTGCCTTGCAGTTCTTGACACATGAATATCCCTACGGATAATTTCTCACACTTACCGAGTATCCACTCATCCCCAGTTGATTCATGTATGTCATCAATCTTCGAAATACCATTCGATCTTCCAAAAATCCTCAGGAGCCTATTGCTCTTGAAATTCTTGCTTGCTTACATTTTGGTTAATCCCATAAGTCTAGTAATCTTATTGGCAACCTTTGCCACTACCCTTTTGAGTCCATTGATTCAATAAGATGCGAATGCTCGCATTCCTCAGTTCAATCCTTGAATTCATCCTTCCGACTCAGTTTCAATTTGTATATGAGATGGATCTCGACCAATCAAATTGCCATCGATTGTACCCCTAAGCCTACTCAACTTATCCATCCTTGATCAGAGCGTTGCTTCTGATCCCCTGATTTGGAAATCATAATTCTTTTGCATGTGAACTTTGAATTAGTCAGTTGTTTCTATAATCAGATCTACTTGCATTCTTCTTCCTCTGGTTGAGTACCGATGCTCACATCATATCCCTGGTGGACCATCGGTTCCTTTGTTGGATTTTATCCGACAGTGTGCTTCATATTGAATAACCTTGTGAGCCTTTCCATGGGTATATAATGCCTTTGGTAAATTGTATCATCTGCTTTTGAACAATGCTCTACTTTCAAGCTTGTGTTAATTACTTCTAAAAAATTGTGGTATATGTTCCTAAGATACCTCGATGGGTTGGACATATGCTTTTTTTTAATCTGTGTGAACCCGGAAACTACTACGGGTCATACTCTACTGGTGTTATGTCAGATAAAATTTCAACACCACAACTTCGTTGAAGGCGAGAAGTGAATGAAAGGTTATGCATTAAAGAAGTGGGAGTCGACCTTGAACTTTGTGTTCATGCCCATGGACAGGATGTAGATCCTATCATAGAAGCTTCTTGTAATAATAACTATTCCTTGATAACTATCATCTGGTATCTGTGAATTGGTCATTTGCAATCATGATCCCGACCACATTTTCTCCTTGATTCCATTTCTCAGACAAGTTAAAGCACTTGTCTTTTGTTGATCGATACATCTCTGCAACCTCTATTTTTGATCTTCCTCGAGTATTAACCTCTGGTATCTCGAGTACTGTGTTACTTCCTGCGAGTCTTCATCTAGTATTGTTTCTCACCGATCTCGGATCCCCCCAGGTTCTGAGTTATTAGTCACTCGAGAACACCGATAAGTGAATCGATTCCGCACTCCGATTCAATAACTCTAAGTAATTCTTGTTGCTTACGAGTTTAATAATCCTTCAAGTCATTCCTAGCCTGATCGGCTATATCATTATCATGCTAAATTTTAACTGTGCTACCTGGTCCTTAATCCCGGAGCAAAACTTTCGATGATGAGCTAAGCTTACGTCGATCTTCCTCGTCATATCAGTTCACCTTGAACAACAAGCTTGATTTAAAGTTTGTGTCCTACCCATGGTTCCAATGACCTTCCGCTTCATCATTTCTTTGACTCGATGTCGTTGCTGATTGTTTACATCTTGAAATCTCTTGACAAATGTGTCGTGAACATCATCAACCTTATGAGGTCTTCCAAGATATCTATCGAATTCTTGATGAGAAATAGAATCCTTTGCCCTCGATGATTTGGGTTATCATCGGCAACATTCTTGCTTTCCCTTCAACACAAACTTGTTCCTGTTTTGTGTCGTACCTTGAGATCCTTGCTATCCAACTTATGTTATGTTCTACCTTGGAGTATTGCTATCTTTTAGGTCAAGAATGTCATGGGAAATTCACCACCCTTAAGAATTCTTGATACAAGTGATACTTATTAACATCACCATTCTTTTCTTGGTCCCCGTGTTGTTTCTAACCGGAATACCGACAAATGGTCTGTGATGTGTAAATTCTAAACTTCTAGCAACCCTATTGCTTTGAAGTTATTGTTCTATAGTTTCATTCTATGTCTATGGCTTATTGAATCATCGTTCGAACATTGATCGTGCTACCCAGCCCATATTTCGGGTACACATTTCAACCAATGTTTAACTGTGTATGTTTTCCTCGAGCATACATCATTAAGTCATTTGATCTAGCTAATGTTACCTCCTTGTTCACATAATTGTGGAGATCCATCTTTTGGAAATCTCAATGAATTGTCGCTGATTTCATTAGCCACCCCTTCATCCTCTCCTTGATTAAATGGTGAACTCATGATTCGGGACTTGCCTTCATAGTTCATTTCACGAGAATCTTGCAACGCCATCCCGTCCATGTGTTGCACCTCTTTTTCTCATCCCGGGTCTGAGGTATCCTGACACCAATCAGATCTGAATCTCGGTCAGATATGATGGTTGGAACATATTTCCAAGAGTTATAACGTTGGTCTTTGTATGACCCGATAAGGTGGTGTCATACCTAGCCCACCTGGCCGGAGGCCCTATTGTTATAGTTCTTCCTTTTAGCAATATTGGCCATTCTTCCATGAGGAAATTGTAAAGACTTATTCTATAAGTTGTTCCTGATGGATCCTTTTTGTTTCCAAAGTCTGATCTTCACCTGTTGACCATGTCAATGCTATCTCGAAGCATGTCTATGGTACTCCGCTTTTCAACAAGAATATTTGAAGCCCAATGCTAAATGTTTCCTGCTCAATTATCCAAACATCGCTGTATGGGTAATGTCATGAAATTTCTCTCCCCTACCTAAGGAGTTTTCTACATTATATCCTGTCGTGGATATCATGCACTGCTTGTCCTTGGGAAGGATATACCCTGAAATATGTGTTTAAACACATTTTTCCTTTCCATTGTTCTGTATAACCTGATAATCATAATTTCCTTTCCATTGATTGGTTTAACCTTTCTTGTGATCTATATGATCCCAGCAGAAATATTCTCCTGCTTATGTAAACACCTCGGTGTACATTTCTGTCAGCAAGACCCTGTTACTATTGTTGATGACATTCTGGTAACCATCGATGGACGAGAACTTTGCCTATTGGTCCGCCTCGTTCAAACGAGCAGGAAAAATGGTTCTCTTTGTCCCTCGCTCTTGGTACCGATGTTGTTGTCGACATAACCGACAGACTAACCTCTGACATGCCTTGCCTACATGACCATGCAAGATGTCAACGCCCTTCCTAGTTTTAACCCACATGGTGGACCCATAACCCACAGTTCTACAGGATCGAAACCTGACTCTCCTATACACCCTGTTGTCGAAGTTAATCCTCGCGCTTGGCTTCGTATTTAATTCACGGGCCACCTTCCTAGTGCTCTATTCTGGTATTAGACGCAATACTTACTCTCGCTGCTCTGAAACCCTTTCTCACTCTGGTTCAGACTTCGAGCAACTCTCTATCCGCTTGGAACCTCTTATTATACCTTCGTACCTTACTCTCGTTGTATTTCATATGTTCAACTCGAGAGATAATCTTATACTCATTCATGGGTTAACCCCAGATTGTTTCCCTCAAAAGCATTCTGTCGTAGCTGAGCTGCCCCTTATCCTTTCGTAAGTACGATGGAGTTCCCAAAGAAATGATGACAAGTTTATCATGATGCATTGGAATAAAGAATTGAAGACATCAATGAAAGGGATTAACTTCTTCGAGAAGATCCGTTAGAATATCGTAACCAGAACTTTCCCCCTTACTTCCCTCTTAAATCTCGGGATGAGATTTCTTGTAGTGGAGGAGAAATTGTGACGTCCGGATAATTAAGCTACAGTAATTCTCTGTTAATGATGCCACGTCACTTCGATTACTATCGCTAATCTCATGTTAGTTCGAAACCGATTCAAATTCAAATTTAAAGTATAGGCGAACAACAAAAGTTTTTAAACAATAAAACTAAAATGTTCTAGAGGTACCAGATGATGCATAAATAATTATGGTGGAGAAACCAAACTTTGTTATAAAGTTTAAAGGCTCTAAATTAATTTAAAAATGGCTAAAAATAAATATTTAAATGCCTTCTAAATTTATAGAAGTGCAAAATATTTCGTTTAGGTACCAAACTTTTTGTGACCGTGTCTCATTTTGCCACTCTAAATATGAAGCCAGTTTAATATTTTGTAAAACTATTTTACTAACAAAAATAAAAGAAAACAGTATAGGAAAAATAAATAAAAGGAAGAGGTATAAACAAAAACAAAACAACAACAAAAAAAGGAAGAAAGACCCCCCCACGCTGGGCCTCAGCCCAGCTGGCCATCCAACCGGGCCGGCCCACCTAACCCCTCCATAACCCCCCCACCGACGCAAACCCTAGCCCGGTCCACCCCCACTGCTCCCGCACGATCCCCACTCCTCCCCCACGTCTCTCTCCCCCTCATCTCGATCTAGATCGGGGCCGCGCCCGATCCCGACGCAGGCGCCCATCCCCGACCGCGCCCTCGCCGCCCGGTGCACGCGCCGCCGCCTAGACCTCGCCGGCCTCCCCGCCGGACCGCACGCCTTCCTCGTCCTCCTCCTCGACGCGCATCACCAAGCCTCGCCGCCCCGTTCCCCTCCACCGCAAGTGAGGCCCAGCCTCTCCTCCGCTCTTCCCCTGCTCCGTGCCCGCCCCCGGCCTCCTCTCCCCTGCTTCTGCTCCCGCATCGCCGAACGCGCCGCACCGCGCACGCGCCCCGCCCACGCCTCGGGGCCGCGTTCTGGCCGCGCCCACGCCGCAGCTCGACGTGCTCCGCCTCCCCCCGCTGTGGCCTCGCCTCCTATCGCTCTCGCCCGGGTCCGTGCCTCTGGCCCGTGCTCACCCTACCCTCGCGCGCTCGTCAGCTCGCACCTGCCGCGGTCCGCACCACTGCAGCCTCCCCTGCTGCCTCCGCCGCCCGCCGGCGCCCGCAGACAGCCGCACCCGGCCAACCCCGCGGTGCCCCGCCCGCGCGTGCTCGTCCTCTTGCAGCCTGCCGCTGCCTGTGCCCCGCCTCTGCCTCTGGCCCCGCGGGCCATCGACGCGCCGGCGGCCAACTCCGGCGTCCACCCCGGGCTCTCCCCTTCCCGCTCACCGCTGGCACTGTCGCGCCGCGCCCACCACGCCTTGGTGGCCTCGCCTCGCCTCGCCTCCCCGGTCGGGTTCGGCCCCGCATGGGTGCGCCCGTAACCGCACCACTGGCGCCCGCACACCCGCAATGGCCCTGGGCCACTGACCGAATGGGCCCAGCCCCAAAATGATTTTTTTTAAGGATTAAGAAGATTAATTAAATAATTAACGAATTAATTAAATTAACTTAATTAATTTAACTTAATTAACCAGTGTTAAAATAATCTAATTAGCTAACTAATCTAACTAATCTGTTAGTTAGATAGGCAGTCAATGACGAACGGGTCCCACCTGCCAAGTTTGACCCAGTCAACCTTTGGTCCTGCTGACATCATGCTGATGTCACGCTGACATCATAATCGCAATTTCTAAATTAATTTAATTATGCTAATTTCTAGAAAATGATTTAAAATCTTTAAAAATTAATATAAAATAAACCGTAGCTCGGATGGAAAAACTTTGTACATGAAAGTTGCTCAGAACGACGAGACGAATTTGAATACGCAGCCCGTTTATCCGCCACGCATCCCTAGCATAGCGAACACGCAACTTTCCCCCTCCGGTTCGTCTGTCCGAAAACGCGAAACGCCGGGGATAATTTCCCGGATGTTTCCCCCCTTCACCGGTACCACCTCGTACCGCGTTAGGGCACACCTAGCATCACGCTTTATAATGTCATGCATCATCATGCAATTGTTTGCATTATATTTATTGTTTCTTCCCCCTCTTCTCTCGCTAGACACCGAGACCGACGCCGCTGCTACCCAGTACGACTACATCGACGACCCCTCTCTCTTGCCAGAGCAACCAGGCAAGCCCCCCCTTTGATCACCAGATATCGCCTACTCTTCTCTATACTGCTTGCATTAGAGTAGTGTAGCATGTTACTGCTTTCCGTTATTCCTATCCTGATGCATAGCCTATCCTTGCTACTACTGTTGTTACCATTACCTGCTATCCTACTGCTTAGTATAGGATGCTAGTGTTCCATCAGTGGCCCTACACTCTTGTCCGTCTGCCATGCTATACTACTGGGCCGTGATCACTTCGGGAGGTGATCACGGGCATATACAATATACTTTACACAGTTACCTTACCTGTGATACTGTTCGGAGATGGGGGCTGAAGGGGCAGGTGGCTCCATCCCGGTAGAGGTGGGCCTGGGTTCCCGACGGCCCCCGACTGTTACTTTGAGGCAGAGCGACAGGGCAGGTTGAGACCACCTAGGAGAGGGGTGGGCCTGGCCCTGGTCGGCGTTCGCAGATACTTAACACGTTTAACGAGATCTTGGTATTTGATCTGAGTCTGGCTACTGGCCTATACGCACTAACCATCTACGCGGGGACAGTTATGGGCACTCGACGTCGTGGTATCAGCCGAAGCCTTCGTGACGTCAGCAACGGAGCGGCGCGCGCTGGATTGGACTGGAACGCCTACTAGGCTAGGTCTGCTTCCGGCCGCCCACGCAACGTGCAGGTGTGCTAAGGGCGATGGGCCCAGACCCCTGGGCGCTTAGGTTTAGACCGGCGTGCTGACCTCTCTGTTGGTCTAGGTGGGGCTACGACGTGTTGATCTTCCGAGGCCGGGCATGACCCAGAAAAGTGTGTCCGGCCAAATGGGATCGAGCGTGTTGGGTTATGTGGTGCACCCCTGCAGGGAAGTTAATCTATTCGAATAGCCGTGATCTTCGGTAACAGGACGACTTGGAGTTGTACCTTGACCTTATGACAACTAGAACCGGATACTTAATAAAACACACCCTTCCAAGTGCCAGATACAACCGGTGGTCGCTCTCTCACAGGGCGACGAGGGGAGGATCATCGGTTAGGATTATGCTATGCGATGCTACTTGGAGGACTTCAGTCTACTCTCTTCTACATGTTGCAAGACGGAGGCTGCCAGAAGCGTAGTCTTCGAAAGGATTAGTTATCCCCCTCTTATTCTGGCATTCTGCAGTTCAGTCCACATATGATACCCTTATTCCATTTGATACCAATGCATACATATGTAGTATAGCTCCTTGCTTGCGAGTACTTTGGATGAGTACTCACGGTTGCTTTCTCCCTCTTTTTCCCCTATCCCTTCTACCTGGTTGTCGCAACCAGATGTTGGAGCCCAGGAGCCAGACGCCACCTTCGACGACGACTCCTACTACACCGGAGGTGCCTACTACTACGTGATGCCCGCTGACGATGACCAGGAGTAGTTTAGGAGGATCCCAGGCAGGAGGCCTGCGCCTCTTTCGATCTGTATCCCAGTTTGTGCTAGCCATCTTATGGCAATGTGTTTAACTTATGTCTGTACTCAGATATTGTTGCTTCCGCTGACTCGTCTATGATCGAGCTCTTGTATTCGAGCCCTCGAGGCCCCTGGCTTGTAATATGATGCTTGTATGACTTATTTTTTTTGTAGAGTTGTGTTGTGATATCTTCCCGTGAGTCCCTGATCTTGATCGTACACGTTTGCGTGTATGATTAGTGTATGATTAAATCGGGGGCGTCACAATCTTGCGGTGTCCTTTTTCAGTGACAGTAGGGGCAGCAAGGCACGTATTGTATTGTTGCCATCGAGGATAAAAAGATGGGGTTTATATCATATTGCTTGAGATTATCCCTCTACATCATGTCATCTTGCCTAATGCATTACCCTGTTCTTATGAACTTAATACTCTAGATGCATGCTGGATAGCGGTCGATGTGTGGAGTAATAGTAGTAGATGCAGAATCGTTTCGGTCTACTTGACACGGACGTGATGCTTATATTCGTGATCATGCCTAGATATTCTCATAACTATGCACTTTTCTATCAATTGCTCGACAGTAATTTGTTCACCCACCGTAATACATGCTATCATGAGAGAAGCCACTAGTGAAACCTATGGCCCTTGGGTCTCTTTCTTATTATACTACATCTCTTTTATTTACATCCCATCTTATTTTCTATTTTGCTATCTATACAACAGAAGTACCAAAAATATTTACCTTACTATCTTTATCATATCTCACTTTCGCAGGTGACCGTGAAGGGATTGACAACCCCTTTATCGCATTGGTTGCAAGGTTCTTGACTGTTTGTGCAGGTACTAGGTGACTTGTGTGTTATCTCGTACTGGATTGACACCTTGGTTCTAAAAAATGAGGGATATACTTACGCTACTTTGCTGCATCACCCTTTCGTCTTCAAGGGAAAACCAACGCATGCTCAAGAGGTAGCATGTCTCCCGTTGTGCCATATTGTTTTTAGGAAAAGCATACGTCGGACTATGTCCGGAGGCCTCACTGGTCATACTCCTCCCAATCCAACCCCGAACTCCGTTCCATGGACTAGGGTTGATGCCGGTGCGACACCGGATTGTCCTCTTCCCGAGGATTCGGATGATGCATCCGTTACCAACTCCGAAGTGGAGAGTGCGATGAATCATCGGTGCCGAAGGGCGGCTATGCATGACCCAACTTTCTCCGAAGAGGCATTCAATGCCTTCAACTCAGCGGATGCATATATCCGAGCTGCTCGGGATGGACTCGCTGGAGCCACTCATCAGCTTTCAGAGGATATGCGGGTAAGACTTTTGTGTAGGTTCAATGACCCTATGCACCCATAGACCCCGAGACTTAAAGTAGTTGGCACAACTGATTTAAGAATCATTGTATAATTTAGGTACTCATGGAGAAGAACAACATGCTCTCTCAGGAGCTTGAAAATTGTCAGTCCCAGCTAACTGCTGTCACCGCCGAACTGGAGAAATCCAAGAAGGCACCAACTGGTAATGTCAACTACTGTCCGGAAAATACGATTCTATGCCTGCAATGTTTTAACATAAGCACCGTTGCATTTACGACAGCAGGATTGGCAGATCAGCTAGAAAAGGAACTAAGAGCCGCACAAACGGATAAACAACATGCCAAAAGGCAAGAAGCCGCTGGTCAACGTATACTTACATGGACCAGGGACGAGAAGAACAAGCTACAGGATGCTAACACCAAGCAAGCCGAAGAGCTGAAGGACGTGCGGGCCCAACTGACGAACGCCTTGAAAGAGAACAGAAAGCTGAAAGGTGGCATATTCATTATGTCGTTTATCCTTACTTTTGTATAGTTCCCTAATGCGAGGTTTAAACAGGTTTTTCTTGTAGGTGATAACCCACAAGTATAGAGGATCGCTTGTAGCCTTTTTCGATAAATAAGAGTGTTAAATCCAACGAGGAGCTAAAGGTAGAACAAATATTCCCTCAAGTTCTATCGACCACCGATACAACTCTACGCACGCTTGACGTTTGCTTTACCGGAAACAAGTATGAAACTATTTTGTAGGAATAAATCTACGAGTACTTTACGGGAATAAAACTATGAATAAATTGCAAGCTAATAAAAGTGGAAAGCTTTTGTCAATAAGAAAGTCATTTGTCCCTAGGAAATCGATAACAAGTATCGGTAATCATTCTTGCAATTTTATATGAGGGAGAGGCATGAGCTAACATACTTTCTCTACTTGGATCATATGCACTTATGATTGGAACTCTAGCAAGCATCCTCAACTACTAAAGATCATTAAGGTCGTGAAACCCAACCATAGCATTAAGTATGAAGTCCTCTTTACTCCCATACGCCATAGCCCACCTATCCGCGTTTAAGTTTCTATCACTCTCGCAATACTGACAATAAGCAAACCATGAACATATTGCAACATCCTACAGCGAGGGCCCCTCACGTTTGCGCGAGACGAAGGGCACCGTAGGACAACACCATAAATAAAATATACAATCATACCAACCAAGATCATGATTAACCCACAAGACAAAACAGATCTACTCAAACATCATAGGATAACCATAGATCATTGGGAATAATATATGGAGTTGAGCACCATGTTTAAGTAGAGATTACAGCGGGGGAAAGAGGTGTTACACTGCTGCATAGAGGGGGAGAAAGTTGGTGTTGACGGTAGCAAGATTATTGATGTAGATCACCGTCACGATCCTAGCCCCGGTGGCACTCCGGTGCCACCGGAAGCGAGGGGGAGAGAGCCCCCCTCCTTCTTATTCTTCCTTGACCTCCTCCCTAGGTGGGAGAAGGATTTCCCCTCTGTTTCTTGGCTCCCATGGCATGGGAGGGGCGAGAGCCCCTCCGAGATTGGATCTGTCTCTCTGTCCTCTTCTGTTTCCCCATTCTCAGATCTGACCGAAAACCGTTTCTTATATTCCCGGAGATCCGTAACTCCGATTGCACTGAGATTTTAACATGATTTTTTTCCGAATATAAGCTTCCTTGCGCCCGAAGTAGAGGTCCAACCGACGTACGAGGTGGGCACAACCCACCACCGCGCGCCAGGGGCCTCTGGCGCGCCCTGGTGTATTGTGCCCTATGTGGGCCTCCGTTTGGGGTGATTCCAACTCCCAAAAATCACATATATTCCAAAATAATTCTCTGTAAATTTTCATCGTGTTTGGACTTCGTTTGATATGGATACCGTGCGATACAGAAAACATGCAGAAAACAGGAACTGGCACTGGGCACTGGATCAATAGGTTAGTCCAATAAATCATATAAAAAGTTGCGAAAAGTATGTGAAAGTGGTATAATATTGGCATGAAACAATCAAAAATTATAGAAACGATGGAGACATATCAGCATCCCCAAGCTTAATTCCTGCTCGTCCTCGAGCAGGTAAATGATAAAAAAGATAATTTTTGATGTGGAATGCTACCTAGCATAAACTTGATCATATATCTAATCATGGCATGAATATTAAGACATAAGTGATTCAAAGCAATAGTCTATAATTTGGCATAAAGACATCAATATTCAGGCATCCAACAAACAATCATGTCTTTCAAAATATCAACGCTAAAGAAAGCTATCCCTACAAAACCATATAGTCTTGTCATGCTCTATCTTATTAACACAAAGTATTTATCATGCACAACCCCGATGACAAGCCGAGCAATTGGTTCATATTTTTTAACGCGCTTCAGCTTTTTCAACTCTCACGCAATACATGAGCGCAATGTTGGGGAACGTAGCAGAAAACAAAAATTTTCCTACGGTTTCACCAAGATTCATCTATGAGTTCATCTAGCAACGAGTGATTGGATTGCATCTACATACCTTTGTAGATGACGCGCGGAAGCGTTCAAAGAACGGGGATGAGGAAGGCGTACTCGACGTGATCCAAATCACCGGAGATCCTAGCACCGAACGGACGGCACCTCCGCGTTCAACACACGTACGGTCAGCGTAACGTCTCCTCCTTCTTGATCCAGCAAGGGGAGAGGAGAGGTTGAGGAAGATGGCTCCAGCAGCAGCACGACGGCGTGGTGTTGATGGAGCTGCAGTACTCCGGCAGGGCTTCGCCAAGGCACTATGGAGGAGGAGGATGTGTTGGAGAGGGAGAGGGAGGCACCAAAGATGTGTTATGAGAGGCCCTCCTTTCCCCACAATATATAGGGAGTCCAAGCGGGGGGGGGGGCGGCCCTAGGAGATCCAATCTCCTAGGGGGGGTGCGGCCAAGGGAGGAATCCCTCCCCCCCAAGGCACCTAGGGGGTGCCTTCCCCCTTTGGGACTCTTCCCTTCTTGAACCCTAGGCGCATGGGCCTCTTGGGGCTGGTGCCCTTGGCCCATGTAGGCCAAGGCGCACCCCCTACAGCCCATGTGGCCCCCCTGGGGCAGGTGGCCCCCCCGGTGGACCCCCGGGACCCTCCGGTGGTCCCGGTACAATACGGGTGACCCCGAAACTTGTCCCGATGCCCGAAATAGCACTTCCTATATATAATTCTTTACCTCCGGACCATTCCGGAACTCCTCGTGACGTCCGGGATCTCATCCGGGACTCCGAACAACATTCGGGTTACTGCATATACATATCCCTACAACCCTAGCGTCACCGAACCTTAAGTGTGTAGACCCTACGGGTTCGGGAGACATGTAGACATGACCGAGATCGCTCTCCGGTCAATAACCAACAGCGGGATCTGGATACCCATGTGGGCTCCCACATGCTCCTCGATGATCTCATCGGATGAACCACGATGTCGAGGATTCAAGCAACCCCGTATACAATTCCCTTTGTCAATCAGTATGTTACTTGCCCGAGATTCGATCGTCGGTATCCCAATACCTCGTTCAATCTCGTCACCGGCAAGTCACTTTACTCGTACCGTAATGCATGATCCCGTGACCAGACACTTGGTCACTTTGAGCTCATAATGATGATGCATTACCGAGTGGGCCCAGTGATACCTCTCCGTTATACGGAGTGACAAATCCCAGTCTTGATCCGTGTCAACCAAATAGACACTTTTGGAGATACCCGTAGTATACCTTTATAGTCACCCAGTTACATTGTGACGTTTGGCACACCCAAAGCACTCCTACGGTATCCGGGAGTTACACGATCTCATGGTCTAAGGAAAAGATACTTGACATTGGAAAACTCTAGCAAACGAACTATACGATCTTGTGCTATGTTTAGGATTGGGTCTTGTCCATCACATCATTCTCCTAATGATGTGATCTCGTTATCAATGACATCCAATGTCCATAGTCAGGAAACCATGACTATCCGTTGATCAACGAGCTAGTCAACTAGAGGCTTACTAGGGACATGTTGGTGTCTATTATTCACACATGTATTACGATTTCCGGATAACACAATTATAGCATGAATAAAGGCAATTATCATGAACAAGGAAATATAATAATAATGCTTTTATTATTGCCTATAGGGCATATTTCCAATAGTCTCCCACTTGCACTAGAGTCAATAATCTAGTTACATTGTGATGAATCGAACACCCATGGAATTCTGGTGTTGATCATGTTTTGCTCTAGGGAGAGGTTTAGTTAACGGATCTGCTACATTCAGGTCCGTGTGTACTTTACAAATATCTATGTCTCCATCTTGAACATTTTCACGAATGGAGTTGAAGCGACGCTTGATGTGCCTTGTCTTCTTGTGAAACCTGGGCTCCTTGGCAAGAGCAATAGCTCCAGTGTTGTCACAGAAGAGCTTGATCGGCCCCGACGCATTGGGTATGACTCCTAGGTCGGTGATGAACTCCTTCACCCAAATTGCTTCATGTGCTGCCTCCGATGCTGCCATGTACTCCGCTTCACATGTAGATCCCGCCACGACGCTCTGCTTGCAACTGCACCAGCTTACTGCCCCACCATTCAAAATATACACGTATCCGGTTTGTGACTTTGAGTCATCCAGATCTGTGTCGAAGCTAGCGTCGACGTAACTCTTTACGACGAGCTCTTCGTCACCTCCATAAACGAGAAACATTTCCTTAGTCCTTTTCAGGTACTTCAGGATATTCTTGACCGCTGTCCAGTGTTCCTTGTCGGGATTACTTTGGTACCTTCCTACCAAACTTACGACAAGGTTTACATCAGGTCTGGTACACAGCATGGCATACATAATAGAATCTATGGCTGAGGCATAGGGGATGACACTCATCTCTTCTATATCTTCTGCCGTGGTCGGACATTGAGCTGAGCTCAATTTCACACCTTGCAACACAGGCAAGAACCCCTTCTTAGACTGATCCATATTGAACTTCTTCAATATCTTATCAAGGTATGTGCTTTGTGAAAGACCTATGAGGCGTCTTGATCTATCTCTGTAGATCTTGATGCCTAATATATAAGCAGCTTCTCCAAGGTCCTTCATTCAAAAACTCTTATTCAAGTAGGCCTTAATGCTATCCAAAAGTTCTATATCATTTCCCATCAAAAGTATGTCATCTACATACAATATGAGAAATGCTACAGAGCTCCCACTCACTTTCTTGTAAACGCAGGCTTCTCCATAAGTCTGCGTAAACCCAAACGCTTTGATCATCTCATCAAAGCGAATGTTCCAACTCCGAGATGCTTGCACCAGCCCATAAATCGAGCGTTGGAGCTTGCACACCTTGTCAGCATTCTTAGGATCGACAAAACCTTCCGGCTGCATCATATACAATTCTTCCTTAAGGAAACCATTAAGGAATGCCGTTTTGACGTCCATTTGCCATATCTCATAATCGTAGAAAGCGGCAATTGCTAACATGATTCGGATGGACTTTAGCTTCGCTACCGGTGAGAAAGTCTCATCGTAGTCAACCCCTTGAACTTGTCGATAACCCTTAGCGACAAGCCGAGCTTTATAGATGGTCACATTACCATCCGCGTCTGTCTTCTTCTTAAAGATCCATTTATTTTCTATGGCTCGCCGCTCAACAGGCAAGTCAGTCAAAGTCCATACTTCGTTTTCATACATGGATCCTATCTCGGATTTCATGGCTTCTAGCCATTTGTCAGAATCCGGGCCCGCCATCGCTTCTTCATAGTTCGAAGGTTCACCGTTGTCTAACAACATGATTTCCAAGACAGGGTTGCCGTACCACTCTGGTGCGGAACGTGTCCTTGTGGACCTTCGAATTTCAGTAGGAGCTTGATCAGAAGTATCTTGATCATCATCATTAACTTCCTCTCTAGTCGGTGCAGGCACCTCAGGAACATTTTCTTGAGTTGCGCCATTTTCCGGTTCAAGAGGTAATACTTCATCAAGTTCTACTTTCCTCCCACTTACTTCTTTCGAGAGAAACTCTTTCTCTAGAAAGGACCCATTCTTGGCAACAAAGATCTTGCCTTCGGATCTGAGGTAGAAGGTATACCCAATAGTTTCTTTAGGGTATCCTATGAAGACGCATTTTTCCGACTTGGGTTCGAGCTTTTCAGGTTGAAGTTTCCTGACATAAGCATCGCATCCCCAAACTTTTAGAAACGACAGCTTAGGTTTCTTCCCAAACCATAATTCAAACGGTGTCGTCTCAACAGATTTCGACGGAGCCCTATTTAAAGTGAATGCGGCAGTCTCTAAAGCATACCCCCAAAAAGATAGCGGTAAATCGGCAAGAGACATCATAGATCGCACCATATCTAATAGAGTGCGATTACGACGTTCGGACACACCATTACGCTGAGGTGTTCCAGGCGGCGTGAGCTGTGAAACTATTCCACATTTTCTTAAGTGTGTGCCAAACTCATGACTCAAGTATTCTCCTCCACGATCTGATCGCAGGAACTTGATTTTCCTGTCACGTTGATTCTCAACCTCACTCTGAAATTCCTTGAACTTTTCAAAGGTCTTAGACTTGTGTTTCATTAAGTAGACATACCCATATCTACTCAAGTCATCAGTGAGGGTGAGAACATAACGATAGCCACCGCGAGCCTCAACACTCATTGGACCGCACACATCAGTATGTATGATTTCCAATAAGTTGGTTGCTCGCTCCATTGTTCCTGAGAACGGAGTCTTGGTCATTTTACCCATGAGGCATGGTTCGCACGTGTCAAATGATTCGTAATCAAGAGACTCTAAAAGTCCATCAGCATGGAGCTTCTTCATGCGTTTGACACCTATGTGACCAAGGCGGCAGTGCCACAAGTATGTGGGGCTATCATTATCAATCTTACATCTTTTGGTATTCACACTATGAATATGTGTAGCATTACGCTCGAGATTCATTAAGAATAAACCATTCACCATCGGAGCATGACCATAAAACATATCTCTCATATAAATAGAACAACCATTATTCTCGGATTTAAACGAGTAGCCATCTCGAATTAAATGAGATCCTGATACAATGTTCATGCTCAAACTTGGCACTAAATAACAATTATTGAGGTTCAAAACTAATCACGTAGGTAAATGTAGAGGTAGCGTGCCGACGGCGATCACATCGACCTTGGAACCATTCCCGACGCGCATCGTCACCTCGTCCTTCGCCAGTCTCTGCTTATTCTGCAGCTCCTGTTTTGAGTTACAAATGTGAGCAACTGCACCGGTATCAAATACCCAGGAGCTACTACGAGTACTGGTAAGGTACACATCAATTACATGTATATCACATATACCTTTTGTTTTGCCGGCCTTCTTGTCCGCTAAGTATTTGGGGCAGTTCCGCTTCCAGTGACCACTTTCCTTGCAATAAAAGCACTCAGTCTCGGGCTTGGGTCCATTCTTTGGCTTCTTCCCGGCAGCTTGCTTGCCGGGCGCGGCAACTCCCTTGCCGTCCTTCTTGAAGGTTTTCTTACCCTTGCCTTTCTTGAACTTAGTGGTTTTATTCACCATCAACACTTGATGTTCCTTTTTGACTTCTACCTCTGCTGATTTCAGCATTGCAAATACTTCAGGAATGGTCTTTTCCATCCCCTGCATATTGAAGTTCATCACAAAGCTCTTGTAGCTCGGTGGAAGTGACTGAAGGGTTTTGTCAATGACCGCGTCATCCGGGAGATTAACTCCCAGCTGAGTCAAGCGGTTATGTAACCCAGACATAGTGAGTATGTGCTCACTGACAGAACTGTTTTCCTCCATCTTACAGCTGAAGAACTTGTCGGAGACTTGATATCTCTCGACCCAGGCATGAGCTTGGAAAACCATTTTCAGCTCTTCGAACATCTCATATGCTCCGTGTCTCTCAAAACGCTTTTGGAGCCCCGGCTCTAAGCTGTAAAGCATGCCGCACTGAACGAGGGAGTAGTCATCGGTACGTGCCTGCCAAGCGTTCATAACGTCTTGTTCTACAGGGAGAACAGGTGCGTCACCTAGCGGTGCTTGTAGGACATAATCTTTCTTGGCAGCTATGAGGATGATCGTCAGGTTCCGGACCCAGTCCGTGTAGTTGCTGCCATCGTCTTTTAGCTTGGTTTTCTAGGAACGCGTTGAAGTTGAGGACTACGTTGGCCATTTGATCTACAAGACATATTGTAAAAAATTTAGACTAAGTTCATGATTATTAAGTTCATCTAATCAAATTATTCAATGAACTCCCACTTAGATAGACATCCCTCCTGTAATCTAAGTATAACATGATCCGAGTTAACTAGGCCGTGTCCGATCATCACGTGAGACAGACTAGTCAACATCGATGAACATCTTCATGTTGATCGTATCTTCTATACGACTCATGCTCGACCTTTCGGTCTTCTGTGTTCCGAGGCCATGTCTGTACATGCTAGGCTCGTCAAGTCAACCTAAGTGTTTTGCATGTGTAAATCTGTCTTACACCCGTTGTATGTGAACGTTAGAATCTATCACACCCGATCATCACGTGGTGCTTCGAAACAACGAACTGTCGCAATGGTGCACAGTTAGGGGAAACACTTTCTTGAAATTATTATGAGGGATCATCTTATTTACTACCTTCATTCTAAGTAAACAAGATGCATAAATATGATAAACATCACATGCAATCAAATAATAAAAGTGACATGATATGGCCAATATCACATAGCTCCTTTGATCTCCATCTTGGGGCTCCATGATCATCTTGTCACCGGTATGACACATGATCTCCATCATCATGATCTCCATCATCGTGTCTCCATGAAGTTGCTCGCCAACTATTACTTCTACTACTATGGCTAACGCGTTTAGCAATAAAGTAAAGTAATTTACATGGCGTTTCTTAATGACACGCAGGTCATACAAAAAATAAAGACAACTCCTATGGCTCCTGCCGGTTGTCATACTCATCGACATGCAAGTCGTGATTCCTATTACAATAGCATGAACATCTCATACATCACATATATATCATTCATCATTCATCACAACTTTGGCCATATCATATCACAAAGCACTTGCTGCAAAAACAAGTTAGACGTCCTCTAATTGTTGTTGCAAGTTTTACGTGGCTGAAGTAGGGTTCTAGCAAGAATGTTTTCTTACCTACGTGAAAGCCACAACGTGATTTGTCAACTTCTATTTACCCTTCATAAGGACCCTTTTCATCGAATCCGCTCCAACTAAAGTGGGAGAGACAGACACCCGCCAGCCACCTTTATGCAACTTGTGCATGTTAGTCGGTGGAACCGGTCTCACGTAAGCGTACGTGTAAGGTTGGTCCGGGCCGCTTCATCCCACAATACCGTTGAAGCAAGATAAGACTAGTAGCGGCAAGAAAGTTGACAACATCAACTCCCACAACAAATTGTGTTCTACTCATGCAAAAAAAAGAACTACGCATAGACCTAGCTCATGATGCCACTGTTGGGGAACGTAGCAGAAAACAAAAATTTTCCTACGGTTTCACCAAGATCCATCTATGAGTTCATCTAGCAACGAGTGATTGGATTGCATCTACATACCTTTGTAGATGACGCGCGGAAGCGTTCAAAGAACGGGGATGAGGAAGGCGTACTCGACGTGATCCAAATCACCGGAGATCCTAGCACCGAACGGACGGCACCTCCGCGTTCAACACACGTACGGTCTGCGTAACGTCTCCTCCTTCTTGATCCAGCAAGGGGAGAGGAGAGGTTGAGGAAGATGGCTCCAGCAGCAGCACGACGGCGTGGTGTTGATGGAGCTGCAGTACTCCGGCAGGGCTTCGCCAAGCACTATGGAGGAGGAGGATGTGTTGGAGAGGGAGAGGGAGGCACCAAAGATGTGTTATGAGAGGCCCTCCTTTCCCCACAATATATAGGGAGTCCAAGCGGGGGGGGGGGGCGGCCCTAGGAGATCCAATCTCCTAGGGGGGGGTGCGGCCAAGGGAGGAATCCCTCCCCCCCAAGGCACCTAGGGGGTGCCTTCCCCCTTTGGGACTCTTCCCTTCTTGAACCCTAGGCGCATGGGCCTCTTGGGGCTGGTGCCCTTGGCCCATGTAGGCCAAGGCGCACCCCCTACAGCCCATGTGGACCCCTGGGGCAGGTGGCCCCACCCGGTGGACCCCCGGGACCCTTCCGGTGGTCCCGGTACAATACCGGTAACCCCGAAACTTGTCCCGATGCCCGAAATAGCACTTCCTATATATAATTCTTTACCTCCGGACCATTCCGGAACTCCTCGTGACGTCCGGGATCTCATCCGGGACTCCGAACAACATTCGGGTTACTGCATATACATATCCCTACAACCCTAGCGTCACCGAACCTTAAGTGTGTAGACCCTACGGGTTCGGGAGACATGTAGACATGACCGAGATCGCTCTCCGGTCAATAACCAACAGCGGGATCTGGATACCCATGTGGGCTCCCACATGCTCCTCGATGATCTCATCGGATGAACCACGATGTCGAGGATTCAAGCAACCCCGTATACAATTCCCTTTGTCAATCAGTATGTTACTTGCCCGAGATTCGATCGTCGGTATCCCAATACCTCGTTCAATCTCGTTACCGGCAAGTCACTTTACTCGTACCGTAATGCATGATCCCGTGACCAGACACTTGGTCACTTTGAGCTCATAATGATGATGCATTACCGAGTGGGCCCAGTGATACCTCTCCGTTATACGGAGTGACAAATCCCAGTCTTGATCCGTGTCAACCAAATAGACACTTTCGGAGATACCCGTAGTATACCTTTATAGTCACCCAGTTACATTGTGACGTTTGGCACACCCAAAGCACTCCTACGGTATCCGGGAGTTACACGATCTCATGGTCTAAGGAAAAGATACTTGACATTGGAAAACTCTAGCAAACGAACTATACGATCTTGTGCTATGTTTAGGATTGGGTCTTGTCCATCACATCATTCTCCTAATGATGTGATCTCGTTATCAATGACATCCAATGTCCATAGTCAGGAAACCATGACTATCCGTTGATCAACGAGCTAGTCAACTAGAGGCTAACTAGGGACATGTTAGTGTCTATTATTCACACATGTATTATGATTTCTGGATAACACAATTATAGCATGAATAAAGACAATTATCATGAACAAGGAAATATAATAATAATGCTTTTATTATTGCCTCTAGGGCATATTTCCAACACGCAAGCCATGGATATAGCACTATGGGTGGAATAGAGTATGAGGACATGGGTAAATATAAAGAAGACAAAGAAGTAAGAAAGTCTCACATCGACGCGGATAAACAACGGGCTATGGAGATGCCCATCAATTGATATCAATGTCAGGAGTAGGGATTGCCATGCAACTAATGCACTAAGAGCTATAAGTGTATGAGAGCTCAATATGAAACTAAGTGGGTGTGCATCTAATCCTATAATGAAAAATTCCCACTAGTATATGAAAGTGACAACATAGGAGACTCTCCATATGAAAAACATGGTCTACTTTGAAGCACAAGTGTGGTAAAGGATACTAACAATGCCCCTTCTTTCTTTGTTTATTTTTTTCTTTTTTCTTTTTTTCTTTCTTTCTTTCTTTTTCTTTTTTTCTTTTTATATATGTTTTCTCTCATTGTCCAGAGTCTCATCCCTACTTGTGGGGGAATCATAGTCTCCATCATCCTTTCCTCACTAGGGCACTGCTCTAAAAAATGAATAATGATGATCATCACACTTCTATTTACTTATAACTCAAAAGAAATAAAAATTACAACTCGATACCTATGACAAAGTATGAGTCTATATGAATGCCTCTGGCAATGTACCAGGATGTGCAATGATCTAGCGTAACATGTATGAAAAATGATGAACGGTGGCTGAGCCACAATCACTATGTCAGCTATATGATCATGCAAAGCAATATGACAATGAATGCTCAAGTCATCAAACGGAAGCGGTGGAAGTTGCATGGCAGTATATCTTAGAATGGTCATGGAAAAGCCATAATAGGTAGGTATGGTGGCTATTTTAAGGAAGATATAATAAGCTTATGTGTGATAAAGTGTATCATATCACGGGGTTTGGATGCACCTGAGAAGTTTGCACCATGTCTCGATGAGAGAAAGGGCAATGCACGGTACCGTAGAGGCTAGCAAATTGCGGAAAGGTAAGAGTGCGTATAATCCATGGACTCGCATTAGTCATAAAGAACTCATATACTTATTGCAAAAGTTTATTAGCCCTCAAAGCAAAGTACTACTACACATGCCCCTAGGGGGATAGATTGGTAGGAAAAGACCATCGCTCGTCCTCGACCGCCACTCATAAGGAAGACAATCAATAATAAATCATGCTCCAACATCATAGCATAACGAGAGACCATACGTGCATGCTTCGGGAATCAGAAACCTTAACACCAATATTCTTACTAAACATAACCATTTACTAGTACCTCCCACATATTCCATCTCTATATCGCAAAACTATTGCAAGGAATCAAGCATATCATATTCAGTGATCCATAAGTTTTATGTAGGATTTTATGACTAACCATGCAATTGACCAATTCCCGTTGACTCCCTAAATAGATATAAGTGAAGCATGAGAGTTTAATTCTTTCTACAAAAGGCCATGCTCTAATAAATATAAGTGAATCAAAAGAGCATTCTTCAAACAACGGCTTTCTATGTGAAGAGAAACAGGCAATCCAAACTTCAAATGATATAAGTGAAGCACATGAAGCATTCTATAAAGCCACACTCAAAAGATGTAAGTGAAGTGCAATGAGAATTATATAATCAACCATGGACTATCTCATACCAGCATGGTTCCTAAAACAAAAGAGAAAAATAAACA
Source organism: Triticum urartu (assembly GCF_003073215.2). Lineage (NCBI taxonomy): Eukaryota > Viridiplantae > Streptophyta > Magnoliopsida > Poales > Poaceae > Triticum > Triticum urartu. The sequence goes on along the minus strand of NC_053028.1, from coordinate 237,567,782 downwards.
CAAAATATGCTCCAAGATTTGCACATATCACATGAACGAAACAAAACCGAAAACATACCGATACTTGTTGAAGAAAGACGGGATGCCTTCCGAGGGATCCCCAAGCTTAGACACTTGAGTCTCCTTTAATATTTACTTGGGGTACCTTGGGCATCCCCAAGCTTGAGCTCTTTCCTCTCCTCCTTCTCCTCATATCGAGACCTCCTCGATCTTTGATCACTTCATCCACACAAAACTCAACAGAAAACTCGGTAAGATCCATTAGTATAATAAAGAAAATTACTACTCTAAGTAATGTTGCAAACCAATTCATATTTTGTTTTTTCATTGTATCTACTGTAATATAACTTTTTCATGGCTTATACCACCGATAAAAATTTATAATTTCATCAAAACAAGCAAACAATGCATCAAAAACAGAATCTGTCTTAAACAGGACAGTCTGTAGTAATCTGAACCTTAACCATACTTCTGGTACTCCAAAAATTCTGAAACAATTAGGAAAAATAAAAAAAATTATAGCAAGACAGCGCAAAAAGTTTCAGAACCGTTTGACGTTCCAGTAAAAAATGTAAAATCACGCACTACAGCGAAAGTTTCTATTTTTCACCGCACAAACCAACAAGCAATGTAAACATCCTAAAGGCAAATCTTGGCACATTATTTTTATAATACAATGGAATTGTACAAGGGGATAATTATTTTTGTTGAAAAGTTTATGTAATTAAGATTCACAAAGTTCCGTGAGCATGAACAAAGTTCAAGGACACCCCCCACTTTCACAATGCTCGTCTATCTCATTTTCACTTTTCTTTTTGTGAAGTTTTAAGTTCCCCTCTATATTTTTTTGTTTTAAAACTTTATAAAAGCACTCAACATAAATAAATGACTCTCTAAAACTTCCAGGTTGTCTCCCTGGCAGCGCTTTCTTTAAAGCCATTAAGCTAGGCATAAAGTACTCAAGTAATGGATCCACCCGGATCCCAAGGTATATCAAAGCCAATTTTAATTAGCAATGATTTGGCATTTAGTAGTGAGCACAAACCAACATATATCAAGCAATGACGAAGTATAACTCTCTTCATATGCATCGGCATGTCATACAAGAACAATTCACGCACATCAAGTAAAGGCCAATACATAGCATAAGAAGTTTCTTGCACTTTTATCGTGTTGGAAACATAAAGAGGTGGAGATGTAGTTCCTCTCTCATAGTAATTGCAAGTAGGAGCAGCAAGCACATGCATATTATATTCATAAAAATCATCATGTGCAACGGTAAAAGGCAACCCATCAATATAATCTTTAACAAGAGCAAACTTCTCCGATATAGTGTAGTTGGAAGAATTCAAAAAAATAATAGGACTATCATGTGTGGGTGCAATAACAACAATTTCATTCTTAACATAAGGAAGTATAGCAAGTTCATCTCCATAAGCATCATTTAAATTGGCATCATGGCCACAAGCATAGCAAGCATCATAAAAAAAGTATATTTCAAATGAATCGACAGGATCATAGCAATTATCATAGCATTCATCCTTTGATAAGAACGAAGGAGCATTAAACAATGTATGAGTTGGAGGGTTACTCTCATTAGAAGGTGGACACGGGTGATCAATCTGGTCTTCCTTCGCTTGTTCTTCACTCTCCTCGTCATCTTTTTCATCCAGTGAGCTCACAGTTTCATCAATTCCTTCTTCCCTAGACTCCTGCAAAATATTAGTCTCTTCTTGCACAACAGAGACTTTCTCAATAAATGCATCAATATCGGAATTGTATTTATAATTATCACAACAATATTTACGGATAGCAAGATTTTGAGGTCTATAAACTGAATCATCAAAATCTTCAAACTTTTTAAACAAATATTCAATTTCACATGCACCCTTAAAAGCAACAAATTCTTCTATTCGTTCCACATCATAGTAATCATATATACCATTAGCATAAGAAGCCAAGGTTTCATTATCATTAAATTCACATGAAAAGGGAAGATGTGGAGCATTCATCCTAGAGCAACAAGTATAATGATATCTCTGGCATAAATCCCAAGCATACCAATGCAACATATGAATTTGATCCCATAACAATTTCCCTTTATGAGTCAAGAGATAATCCTTAAAGTATTCACGTTGATCCAACATTACTCCCATTATCAAGTTGAATGGGGTTTTCTCAGGATTATCAAAGTAGTGCATAATATTTTTCACATAAAGAGCATTGAGGGTTTTAGGAGGTTCCCCATCTCCATGAGTAGTAAGTACCACTAATTTTTTTGGTGTCTCGTATTCCATATCCATAACTAAAGATAGAGAACAACTTATAACAGGAAATAAAAACTACTTAGTGATAAAGCAAACAAGCACACACGAGAATATTCACCCCACGCCATAACTCTCGGGCATCGGCGCCAGAAAAAGGTCTTGATAACCCACAAGTATAGGGGATCGTTTGTAGCCTTTTTTTGGTAAATAAGAGTGTCGAACCCAACAAGGAGATAAAGGTAGAACAAATATTCCCTTAAGTTCTATTGACCACCGATACAACTCTACGCACGCTTGACGTTTGCTTTACCGAAAACAAGTATGAAACTATTTTGTAGGAATAAATCTACGAGTACTTTGCGGGAATAAAACTACGAATAAATTGCAAGCTAAGAAAAGTGGAAAGCTTTTGTCAATAAGAAAGTCATTTGTCCCTAGGCAATCGATAACAAGTACCGGTAATCATTCTTGCAATTTTATATGAGGGAGAGGCATGAGCTAACATACTTTCTCTACTTGGATCATATGCACTTATGATTGGAACTCTAGCAAGCATCCGCAACTACTAAAGATCATTAAGGTCATGAAACACAACCATAACATTAAGTATCAAGTCCTCTTTACTCCCAAACGCCATAGCCCACCTATCCGCGTTTAAGTTCATGTCACTCTCGCAACACTGACAATAAGCAAACCATGAACATATTGCAACACCCTACAGCGAGGGCCCCTCACATTTGCGCGAGACGGAGGGCACCGTAGGACAACACCATAAATAAAATATACAATCATACCAACCAAGATCACGATTAACCCACAGGACAAAACAGATCTACAAAAACATCATAGGATAACCATAGATCATTGGGAAATAATATATGGAGTTGAGCACCATGTTTAAGTAGAGATTACAACGGGGGGAGGGGGGAGGTGTTACACCACTGCATAGAGGGGGATAAAGTTGGTGTTGACGGTAGCAAGATTGTTGATGTAGATCGCCGTCATGATCCTAGCCCCGGTGTCACTCCGGCGCCACCGGAAGCGAGGGGGAGAGAACCCCCCTCCTTCTTCTTCTTCATTGGCCTCCTCCCTAGGTGGGAGAAGGATTTCCCCTCTGGTCCTTGGCTCCCATGGCATGGGAGGGGCGAGAGCCCCTCCGAGATTGGATATGTCTCTCTGTCCTCTTCTGTTTCCCCATTCTCAGATCTGGCCGAAAACCATTTCTTCTATTCCCGGAGTTCCGTAACTCCGATTGCATTGAGATTTTAACACAATTTTTTCCGAATATAAGCTTCCTTGCGCCCAAAGTAGAGGTCCAACCGACGTACGAGGTGGGCACAACCCACCACCACGCGCCAGGGGCCTCTGGCATGCCCTGGTATATTGTGCCCTGTGTGGGCCTCCGTTTGGGGGTGATTCCAACTCCCAAAAATCGCATATATTCCAAGATAATTCTCCGTAAATTTTCATCGCATTTGGACTTTGTTTGATATGGATACTCTGCGATACAAAAACATGCAGAAAACAGGAACTGGCACTGGGCACTGGATCAATAGGTTAGTCCAATAAATCATATAAAAAGTTGCGAAAAGTATGTGGAAGTGGTATAATATTGGCATGAAACAATCAAAAATTATAGATACGACAGAGATGTATCAGTAGGCGTGCTGACTGGGCGGCCCGAAGAAGAGGTGTCCGGATTTCAAGGCGATGTGCTACAAGAGCTGTCCAAAGTGCATGAACGAGCCCAGAAGGCAATGAGGAACATTGCTAAAGCTCTATGGACAGCCGATTCTCCTCTAGGAAGTATGGAGGAGCTCGTGAATTTATTCAAAGAAGCTCGTCGCCACTTTGGACTATGGAAGATATCAGCATGCCGAGAAGGTGCATGAGAGGCCTGGGCCATGGTGAAAACACGGTACACCAGACTTGATCCGAATCATATGTCCCGGGTTGGGCCTCGGGACCAGACGGACAGGAAATTGATGTTAGCTTAGTATATGACCAAGTAAAGATAGCCACCAAGTTTTCTTAGCAGGATTGTAAGCTAGACAACTTATTAGATGGTCTAGAGGAGGAGGAAGTTTTTGAGTCCAAGTAGTAATGTACTTTTATCGATAAATATCTCCAGCCAAATTATTAAACGATTGTCATGGCAGACCTTCCGCTTTAACCTCCTAAATCCAAAGTTTGGAGTGTTTCCGAGTACTGTATTGGTGGTAAACACCAAAGTATGTTTGGAAACCAGGCAGACCAATCATAGTTGCTTGAACAGACAAGTTGTATTCGAGGAGTTATGTTATATTACATTTGATCGTAAGAAACATATTCTAGAGAGAATAGTTCTGTTAAGGGTTCCTTTCCCTAGGCCAACGTGCGTTGTTGTGCACGCCTGAGTTGTGATGCTAAAAATCACAGTGCGTTATATTTTGGGGGCTTGCAGCGCAACGAGTGCAGTTTATCTTTTGTTCGCTGACCTATTATTCCCTTAAGAACACTATCTTTCGGCTTCACCTGTCTGAGGTACACGTCCGGATAACCCGGCTGTAAAAATCGCAGAGGTGCTCCCTTTATGCCCTAGCCGAACAAACGGGAACGTAGGGCATAAGCACAGGAGCCATGCAACCCAGCTTGGCAAAAACTTAAGTCATAAAGGTGCATATAATGGCGAAGAAAAGACATATATGAGAAGAAGACGCATATATGCGGTGAGCTTGATGCTTGAAAAATAATAATAAGCTTCTGTGACAAGAAGCCCCCAGGTATTGAGGGGTATGTACATTTAAGGATGTATACCCTTAAGTGTGCGGTTTATCCGAACACGGGCTAAAAATCGTATAAAAACAAAAAGAAGAAAGAGAAAAAAGAGAAAAAGGTAACGAACTATGAGTCCGGACTTAGGCGTAGAATCTTTGGAGTCTGGCAGCATTCCAAGGAAAGATTTAGCTCTAAGCGATTGTTCGATGCATTACGAAGGCGAAAGGCTCCTCCAGTGAGAACTTCATCTATAACGAAGGGACCCTCCTATTTGGGCTTGAGCTTGTCCTTTTTCTTCTCTGGTAGGCGTAGAACGAGTTCACCAACATTGTAAGTCTTGGCCCGCACTTCTCTGCTTTGGTATCTTCGAGCTTGTTGTTGGTAGAATGCTGAGTGAGCTTTTGTGACATCGCGCTCCTCCTCCAGGCCGTCTAAGTCATCTTGCTGATAGAGCTTAGCCTCTCTCTCTTCGTACATGCGTACTCGAGGTGAGTCGTGAATAATATCGCAGGGCAAGACAGCCTCTGCGTCGTACACCATAAAGAACGGTGTGTATCCGGTCGTGCGATTGGGCGTGGTCCGCAGTCCCCAGAGTACGGAGTCAAGATCCTCAGCCCAGTGTTTATCTGACTCCTTTAAGGATCACACTAGTCTGGGTTTAATGCCTCTCATTAGCAGGCCGCTAGCCCGTTCAGCTTGACCGTTTGTTTGGGGGTGATAGACGGAGGCATAATTGAGCTTGATGCCCAGATTAGTGCACCAGGTTTTTACTTTGTCGACTGTGAAGTTAGAGCCGTTATCGGTGATGATGCTGTGTGGGACACCATAATGGTGTACGACACCGGATATGAAGTCTATCACTAGTACAGCTTCGACCGTTTAGCTGGTTTGGCCTCTATCCACTTAGTGAATTTATCTACCATGACCAGGAGGTATTTTTTCTTATGGCTTCCCTCTTTGAGGGGTCCGATCATGTCAAGCCCCTAGACCGCGAAAGGCCAAGTAATGGGGATTGTTTGTAGGGCGGTAGGCGGCATATGGCTTTGATTGGCGAAAAGCTGGCATCCTACACAACGTTGGACGAGGTCTTGTGCGTCTGCTCGAGCCATGGGCCAGAAAAAACCGGTACGGAAGGCCTTACTTACGAGGGCCCAAGCTGCGGCATGATGGTCGCCAAGACCAGCATGGATTTCAGCCAAGAGTTGCCATCCCTCTTCTTCGGAGATACATATTTGAAGGACTCCGGTAGTACTTTTCTTGTAGAGTTTTCCTTCATGAACCTTTTAGGCTTTCGAACGACGAACAATGCATCGAGCCTCATTCTGGTCTTCAGGGAGCTCTCGCCTATTAAGGTAGGCTTGCAAGGTTCCATGATTACATGGGCCGATGGTGTTATTTCGGTGGTTGAGCCCCCAATGATATCGGAATTGTGTTCAGAATCAGGGGGTATGACCGGATCCGGAGTGGTATTGCTGCTCTCGTCCTGCCACGCCATGGATGGATTGAAAAGCCTTTCCACAAAGGTATTGGGTGGGACGGGGTCGCGTTTAGCGCCCATGCGAGCAAGGGTGTCTGTGCTACGTCTTGAGCTTGCGTTGGTTTTCCCCGAAGAGGAAGCGATGATGCAGCAGAGTAGCGTGAGTATTTCCCTCAGTTTTTGAGAACCAACGTATCAATCCAGTAGGAGCCCATGCTCAAGTCCCTCGTACCTGCACAAAGCGATAGCTACTCGCAACCAATGCGATTAGGGGTTGTCAAGCCCTTCACGGTCACTTACGAGAGTGAGATCTGATAGATATAACATTTTTGGTATTTTTGATATAAAGATGCAAAGTAAAAAGTAAAGACAAAGTAAAAAAGCAAAACAATATTAAAGTGATGGAGATTGATAAGATGAGAATAGACCCGGGGGCCATAGGTTTCACTAGTGGCTTCTCTCAAGAGCATAAGTATTCTACGGTGGGTGAACAAATTACTGTTGAGCAATTGACAGAATTGAGCATAGTTATGAGAATATCTAGGCATGATCATGTATATAGGCATCACGTCCGTGACAAGTAGATCGAAACGATTCTGCATCTACTACTATTACTCCAATCATCGACCGCTATCCAGCATGCATCTAGAGTATTAAGTTAAAAACAGAGTAACGCCTTAAGCAAGATGACATGATGTAGAGAGATAAATTCATGCAATATGAAATAAACCCCATCTTGTTATCCTCGATGGCAACGATACAATACATGCCTTGCTGCCCCTTCTGTCACTGGGTAAGGACACCGCAAGATCGAACCCAAAGCTAAGCACTTCTCCCATGGCAAGAACTACCAATCTAGTTGGCCGAACCAAATGGATAATTTGAAGAAACTTGCAAAGATAACCAATCATACATAAAAGAATTCAGAAAAGATTCAAATATTATTCATAGATAGACTTGATCATAAACCCACAATTCATCGGTCTCAACAAACACACCGCAAAAACAAGATTACATCAAATAGATCTCCACGAGAGAGGGGGAGAACTTTGTATTGAGATTCAAAGAGAGAGAAGAAGCCATCTAGCTACTAACTATGGACCCGAAGGTCTGAGGTAAACTACTCACACTTCATCGGAGGGGCTATGATGATGTAGAAGCCCTCCGTGATGACGGCTCTCTTCCGGCGGAGCTCCGGAACAGGCCCCAAGATGGGATCTCGTGGATACAGAAAGTTGCGGCGGTGGAATTAGGTTTTTGGCTCCTGGTCTGATCGTTTGGGGGTACGTGTGTATATATAGGAGGAAGGAGTACGTCGGTGGAGCACCGAGGGGCCCACGAGGCAGGGGGCGCGCCCCAAGGGGGGCGCCCCCCACCCTCGTGACCTCCTCTTTGATCCCTTGTAGTAGGGTCCAAGTCTCCTAGATCACGTTCGGTGAGAAAATCACGATCCCGAAGATTTTATACCGTTTGGACTCCGTTTGATATTCTGTTTATCCGAAACACTGAAATAGGCAAAAAAACAACAATTCTGGGCTGGGCCTCCGGTTAATAGGTTAGTCCCAAAAATAATATAAAAGTGGAAAATAAAGCCCTATAGTCCGAAACAGTAGATAATATAGCATGGAGCAATCAAAAATTATAGATACGTTGGAGACGTATCAGGCATCCCCAAGCTTAATTCCTGCTCGTCCTCCAGTCGGTAAATGACAAAAAGAGAATTTTTGATGCGGAGTGCTACTTGGCATAATTTCAATGCAAATCTTCTTAATTGTGGTATGAATATTCAGATTAGAAAGATTCAAGACAAAAGTTTATATTGACATAGAAAAATAATAATACTTCAAGCATACTAACAAAGCAATTATGTCTTCTCAAAATAACATGGCCAAAGAAAGTTATCCCTACAAAATCATATAGTCTGGCTATGCTCCATCTTCCCCACACAAAGTATTTAAATCACGCACAACCCCAATGACAAGCCAAGCAATTGTTTCATACTCTAACTTTTTTAGATCTTCTTCAATTTTCACGCAATACATGAGCGTGAGCCATGGATATAGCACTATAGGTGGAATAGAATGGTGGTTGTGGAGAATACAAAAAGGAGAAGATAGTCTCACATCAACTAGGCGTATCAACGGGCTATGGAGATGCCCATCAATAGATATCAATGTGAGTGAGTAGGGATTGCCATGCAACAGATGCACTAGAGCTATAATATATGAAAGCTCAAAAACAAACTAAGTGGGTGTGCATCCAACTTGCTTGCTCACGAAGACCTAGGGCATTTTGAGGAAGCCCATCATTGAAATATACAAGCCAAGTTCTATAACGTAAAATTCCCACTAGTATATGAAAGTGACAACATATGAGACTATATATGAAGAACATGGTGCTACTTTGAAGCACAATATATTAGACTCACTATATCATGGTGCTACTTTGAAGCACAAGTGTGGAAAAAAGGATAGTAGCATTGCCCCTTTTTTATTTATTTATTTTTTTGGGCCTTTCTTTTTTTTCTTTGGCCTTTCTCTTTTTTGGGACAATGCTCTATTGAATGATGATCATCACACTTCTATTTATTTATGACTCAATGATTACAACTCGATACTAAAACAAAGTATGACTCTATATGAATGCCTCCGGCGGTGTACCGGGATATGCAATGAATCAAGAGTGACAAGTATGAAAGAATTATGAACGGTGGCTTTGCCACAAATACTATGTCAACTACATGATCATGCTAAGCAATATGACAATGATGGATGTGTCATGATGAACTAGATGGTGGAAAGTTGCATGGCAATATATCTCGGAATGGCTATGGAAATGCCATAATAGGTAGGTATGGTGGCTGTTTTGAGGAAGGTATATGGTAGGTGTATGATACCGGCGAAAGTTGCGCGGTATTAGAGAGGCTAGCAAGGGTGGAAGGGTGGGAGTGCGTATGATCCATGGACTCAACATTAGTCATAAAGAACTCATATACTTATTGCAAAAATCTAGAAGTTATCAAAGCAAAGTATTACGCGCATGCTCCTAGGGGGATAGATTGGTAGGAAAAGACCATCGCTCGTCCCCGACCGCCACTCATAAGGAAGACAAGAAATAAATAAATCATGCTCCGACTTCATCACAGAACGGTTCACCATACGTGCATGCTACGGGAATCACAAACTTCAACACAAGTATTCTTTAAATTCAAAACTACTCAACTAGCATGACTTTAATATTATCACCTCCATATCTCAAAACAATTATCATGCTTCAATCTTTTCTTAGTATTCAACACACTCAAAAGAAAGTTTCACAAATCTTGAATACCAAGCATATTATTATTAGGCAAATTACCATGCTATTAAGAGACTCTCAAATTAATGTAAGTGAAGCATGAGAGATCAATAGTTTCTTTAAAACGAATCCACCACCGTGCTCTAAAATATCTAAGTGAAGCACATAGAGCAAAATTATCTAGCTCAAAAGATATAGGTGAAGCACACAGGGCAAAACTATCTAGCTCAAAAGATATAAGTGAAGCACATAGAGTATTCTATCAAATTTTAATTCATGTATGGCTCTCTCAAAAGGTGTGTACAGCAAGGATGATTCTGGCATACTAAGACACAAAGACACAAATAATACAAGACACTCCAAGCAAAACACATATCATGTTGGTGAATAAAAATATAGCTCCAAGTAAATTACCGATGGAAGTGGACGAAAAGAGGGGATGCCTTCCGGGGCATCCCCAAGCTTTGACTTTTTGGTGTCCTTGGATTATCTTGGGGGTGCCATGGGCATCCCCGAGCTTAGCTCTTGCCACTCCTTGTTCCATGATCCATCAAAAGAATTCACCCAAAACTTGAAAACTTCACAACACAAAACTCAAAATAGAAAACTCGTGAGCTCCGTTAGCGAAAGAAAACAAAATACCACTTCAAGGTACTATAATGAACTCATTATTTATTTATATTGGTGTTAGACCTACTGTATTCCAACTTCTCTATGGATTATAAACTATTTTACTAGCCATAGATTCATCAAAATAAGCAAACAACACATGAAAAACAGAATCTGTCAAAAACAGAACAGTCTGTAGTAATCTGTAGCTAGCGCAAAATCTGGAACCCCAAAAATTCTAAAATAAATTGCTGGACGTGAGGAATTTATCTATTAATCATCTGAAAAAATAATTAACTAAATATCACTCTTCAAATAAAAATTACAGCAGTTCTCGTGAGCGCTAAAGTTTCTGTTTTTTACGGCAAGTTCAACAAGACTTTCCCCAAGTCTTCCCAACGGTTCTACTTGGTACAAACACTAATTAAACACAAAAATACACAACCAAAACAGAGGCTAAATAATTTATTTATTAATAAACAGGAGAAAAATTAAAGGAATAAAAATAAAATTGGGTTGCCTCCCAACAAGCGCTATCGTTTAACGCCCCTAGCTAGGCATAACAAGCAAGGATAGATCTAGGTATTGCCATCTTGATTCTTAATTATTTTAGCGATGTTATGATCAAATCCGGGAGGTTCCTTATGTTTCCCTTCATATTCATAGATCTTGAGATCTAAAGAATCCAACAGCTTATTGCAAAGAGTAATCAACATATTCATGCAGTGAAGATTTAAGCTAACGCTCTTAAGAGGTTCAAGAGATTTCTGTAAAATTTTAGTTACTTCGCAATTTTTTTCAAAAACTTGCATTTTCTCTTGGGTATGATGGAGCCCCCTTTGTTGAGGTAAAGTTCCTACTATACCTTCTATAATTTCATGCGCGATACTGGGATCAATTTCAATAAAATTGCCCTTGGCAACACAATCTAAAAGTTGTCTATGAGACAAATTAAGCCCAACATAAAAGTTGCGAAGCAAAATTCTGAAATTTACTTCTAGGGTGCATTTATGATAAGATTCCATCATTCTAAACCAAGCATCCTTTAAATTTTCTCCTTGCTTTTGTTTGAAGTGAAGGACTTCAAACTCAGGGGACATAGGAGCAGAAAGATGACTAGCCATGGCGACAAGCAAACAAAGAGGCGAACAGAGAGGGAGGGTAGGGAGAGAGAGGGCAAATAAAACGACAAGGGTGAATTGGGGGAGAGGAAAATGAGAGGCAAATGGCAAATAATGTAATGCGAGAGATAGGGATTGTGATGGGTACTTGGTATATTGACTTTTTGTGTAGAATCCCCGGCAACGGCGCCAGAAATCCTTCTTGCTACGTCATGAGCTTGCGTTGTTTTTCCCCGAAGAGGAAGGGATGATGCAGCAGAGTAGCATAAGTATTTCCCTCAGTTTTTGAGAACCAAGATATCAATCCAGTAGGAGCCCACGCTCAAGTCCCTCGTACCTGCACAAAGTGATAGCTACTCACAACCAATGCGATTAGGGGTTGTCAAGCCCTTCACGGTCACTTACGAGAGTGAGATCTGATAGATATAATATTTTTGGTATTTTTTGATATAAAGATGCAAAGTAAAAAGTAAAGACAAAGTAAAAAGCAAAACAATATTAAAGTGATGGAGATTGATATGATGAGAATAGAACCGGGGGCCATAGGTTTCACTAGTGGCTTCTCTCAAGAGCATAAGTATTCTACGGTGGGTGAATAAATTACTGTTGAGAAATTGACAGAATTGAGCATAGTTATGAGAATATCTAGGCATGTTCATGTATATAGGCATCACGTCCGTGACAAGTAGATCGAAACGATTCTGCATCTACTACTATTACTCCACTCATCGACCGCTATCCAGCATGCATCTAGAGTATTAAGTTAAAAACAGAGTAACGCCTTAAGCAAGATGACATGATGTAGAGAGATAAATTCATGCAATATGAAATAAACCCCATCTTGTTATCCTCGATGGCAACGGTACAAAACGTGCCTTGCTGCCCCTTCTGTCACTGGGTAAGGACACCGCAAGATCGAACCCAAAGCTAAGCACTTCTCCCATGGCAAGAACAACCAATCTAGTTGGCCAAACCAAACGGATAATTCGAAGAGACTTGCAAAGATAACCAATCATACATAAAAGAATTCAGAAAAGATTCAAATATTATTCATAGATAGACTTGATCATAAACCCACAATTCATCGGTCTTAACAAACACACCGCAAAAAGAACATTACATCGAATAGATCTCCACGAGAGAGGGGGAGAACTTTGTATTGAGATTCAAAGAGAGAGAAGAAGCCATCTAGCTACTAACTATGGACCCGAAGGTCTGAGGTAAACTACTCACACTTCATCGGAGGGGATATGATGATGTAGAAGCCCTCCGTGATGACGGCTCTCTTCCGGCGGAGCTCCGGAACAGGCCCCAAGATGGGATCTCGTGGATACAGAAAGTTGCGGCGGTGGAATTAGGTTTTTGGCTCCTGGTCTGATCGTTTGGGGGTACGTGTGTATATATAGGAGGAAGGAGTACGTCGGTGGAGCACCGAGGGGCCCACGAGGCAGGGGGCGCGCCCTAGGGGGGGCCCACCCTCGCGACCTCCTCTTTGATCCCTTGTAGTAGGGTCCAAGTCTCCTGGATCACGTTCGGTGAGAAAATCACGTTCTCGAAAATTTTATTCCGTTTGGACTCCGTTTGATATTCTGTTTATCCGAAACACTGAAATAGGCAAAAAAACATCAATTCTGGGCTGGGCCTCCGGTTAATAGGTTAGTCCCAAAAATAATATAGAAGTGGAAAATAAAGCCCAATATAGTCCAAAACAGTAGATAATATAGCATGGAGCAATCAAAATTATAGATACGTTGGAGACGTATCAGTCCGCTGCTTGGTTACTCTCATGCCACGCGATGAAACTCAAGCCCCTCGAACCGAGCTGATATTTTAAGTAAGGCGTTGCAGTAAGCCGCCATCTTGGGATCTTTGGCATCAAATTCTCCGTTTATTTGGGATATTGCGAGGTTTGAATCCCCACGCACCTCCAGGTGTTGTATGCCCATAAAGACGGCCATCCGAAGACCATGCAACAAGGCCTCATATTGGGCTGCGTTATCAGAGTCTATATACATTATTTGGAGAACATAGTGGACTGTGTCTCCTGTGGGGGATGTCAGGACGACACCAGCCCCAAGTTCGGCTAGCATTTTAGAGCCGTCGAAGTGCATCACCCAGTTGGAATATGTGTCGTACTCTTTTGGGAGTTCGGCCTCTGTCCATTTGGCGATGAAGTCGGCCAACACCTGAGATTTAATGGGTCAACGCGGGTTATATGTTATTTCAAACGGTAAGAGCTCAATAGCCCATTTGGCGATCCGACCAGTGGCGATCCGGCCAGTGGCGTCCCGGTTGTTTATAATATCATTAAGTGGTACTTCGGAAGCCACCGTGATTGAACACTCTTGAAAGTAGTGCCGCAACTTCCGGGATGCCATGAAGACCGCATACGCTATCTTTTGATAATGCGGGTATCGGGATTTGCATGGTGTGAGGACCGTTGACACATAGTATATGGGTTTTTGAAGTGGGAATTTATGTCTCTCTTCCTCTCGTTCAACGACGAGCACCGCAATCACCGCCTGATGTGTTGCAGATATGTACAGTAACATGGGTTCGCTGACGTTTGGTGCGGCCAGGATTGGGTTGCTTACTAACAAAGCTTTTATTTCTTCCAGTCCGGCTGTTGCAGCAACCGTCCACGTGAAGTGGTCGGTGCGTCGGAGCAGGCGATACAATGGTAGCACCTTTTCTCCTAATCTGGAGATGAAGCGGCTCAATGCTGCTATGCATCCAGCTAGTTTTTGGACCTGTTTGAGGTCTATTGGTGTAGCCAACTGTGATAGGGCTCGGATTTTGGCTGGGTTTGCTTCGATTCCCCTGTTGGAAACAATGAACCCAAGCAGTTTTCCGGTGGGAACGCTGAAAATGCACTTTTCCGGATTGAGTCGTATGTCATATCTTCGGAGGTTGTCGAATGTAAGTCGTAAGTCGTCCACCAATGATTTGACATGCTTAGTTTTGATGACTACATCATCCACATATGCTTCAACTGTCTTGCCGATTTGCTTTTCCAGGCACATTTGAATCATGCGTTGGTATGTGGCGCCAACGTTTTTGAGCCCAAAGGGCATGGTGTTGAAGCAGAAGGGCTCGTATGGGGTGATGAATGCCATTGCGGCTTGATCGGATTCCTTCATTTTGATTTGATGGTATCTGGAATATGCGTCGAGGAAGCACAGTGTGTCGTGCCCTGCTGTTGCGTCAATAATCTAGTCGATGCGGGGTAGTGGGAAGGGGTCCTTAGGTCCTTGAAGTCGACACACAAGCACCAGGATTTATCCTTCTTCGGCACCATGACCAGGTTTGCTAGCCAATCTGGATGTTTGATCTCTCTAATAAACCCGGCTTCGAGTAGCTTGGCTAGCTCCTCCCCCATAGCCTGTTGTTTGGGTTCGTAAAATCGCCACAACATTTGCTTGACTAGCTTGTATCCCTTCAGTATGTTGAGACTATGTTTGGCCAGCGCACGTGTGATTCTCGGCATATCCGAGGGGTGCCAGGCGAAGATGTCCCAGTTCTCGCGCAAGAACGTGCGCAATGCGGCGTCGATCGCCGGATCCAGCTGTGCCCCAATGGAAGTTGTCTTCTTGGGGTCCATCGGGTGAACTTGAAATTTGACTATCTTGTCTGCTGGCTTGAAAGAAGTAGATTTAGGCCTTTTATCAAGAATTACGTCATCTCTATCCACGGTAGAACGCAGAGCGGTGAGCTCCTCGGCCGCCAGGGCTTTGCTCAATGCCTCGAGGGCTAGGGATGCGGTTTTTTTCGGCACGGAGTGGTATGGCCGGATCATTGGAGATAGTGATAACACCGTTGGGCCCGGGCATTTTGAGCTTCATGTACCCGTAATGAGGTATGGCTTGAAAGCGTGTGAATGCATCTCGCCCTAACAGGGCATGATATCCGCTGTTCAAAGGGGCCACCTGGAAGATTATCTCTTCGGACCTATAATTCTCTGGTATGCCAAATACCACATCTAGTTTAATTTCCTTGAGCATCTTGCTTCCCGACTGGGGATGATTCCTCGAAAGGATGTATTGCTTTTCTCAATGGGACTCATGTCCATCTGCATTTTATTGAGCGTGTCTTCGTTGATGAGGTTCAGTCCGCTCCCGCCGTCCATGAACACTTTAGTGAGGCAAAAGCCGTCTACAATTGGGTTTAGAACCAAAGCGGTTGGTGCTCGGACTGATCGGGCCCTTGGCTCGTCATTGGCGTTGAAGCTTATCACCATATCGTTCCAAGGATTTATTGTGGCTACGTGATTGACTTCGTTGAGGTCGCGGAGCACCCTTTTGCGCTGGTTGTTTGAACAAAAGGTCTCGAAGACCGTAAACACGCCAAGGTCGTTATCCTCAGGGGAATGACCTTTCAGAGTAGTGTTGGTGAGGATAGCCTCCCCGCTTTTATCCACCTGCCGAAGTATCCAACATGCCCGAAGGTTATGAGTTGGCTCATAATTTGGCATTGCATGTATCTGACAGGGCTTTTCGAGCCATCCATCAAGGACGGCTATGTGTCCCGGTAAGGGCTAAATTTGTCTTTCCATGGAAGAATGATCAGGTGCCCCCTAAGGGTGCATCCTTTTTGTCCGGTCAGTGGGTGGCTTAAAGGCCGGTGGGTCCCACTGAGCTGTCTCAGATTTCTAGGCGCTTTCCATTGCGCAATACTTCTGTACTATGTGTGCCAAATCTGCAAAGTGCATAATGCGGTACCGATTGAGGGCGTTGAGGATGCCCTCATCTGTACAGTTGTGGCAAAATACTGATACCGCATAGTTGTCGTAGCAATCTTTGATCTTATTTTTAACAAGTAGGAATCTAGCCCAAAAGTGATGGACTATTTCTAGAGGTTGCTGATGTATATACATTAAATCGTATATATCCGGAGGACCGGAATTGCTTGGAGAGTATTAATTGCGGTGGGTGGGCGGGCTTGAATCCGAACCTTGACCCATTGTGGAATCCGTATTTTGAAAGTTTTCTGAGATCATTGGCCCAGGGTCCGGAGTGTCCGGCGGTTTTTTAGACTCAGTGCCGGATTCTATCTTCGGGAGACAGATAGTCCCTTCTCGAAGATGAGTGTCCGGCTCATAGGGCTCAGAGATCCATACATAATTTGTTTTTATCATAGGAGGGGCGGTATCCTCAACTTGTTCTTCCACAATAGTCACCAGGTGAGTGACAGGTGGAGACCTGATTTCCCTCTGATTGGGTTTAAGCCCAATCAGGTCGTAATCCGTTGCGACCCCCAGGGCGGTGATGTGATCTAGCAGTTCATTTAAAGACGAGACATCTATCGGATCCATCTTATCGTCGCTTTCGGGGTTAATGCGGAGATGATTTTTGGCAATCCGAGGGACCGCCTTGGGCTTGATGGCCGGGCGGGCGCCTATGGCGAAATTGCCAATCTGGAGGATCTGCCCAGGAGCCAGGGCTTGTCCAAAGGTGATTTCATTATTAATGACAAGGCGAGCCATCGATCCTTCTATCGACAACACGGAGGAACTCTCAATGAAAGCACCAATGTCGGTATCAATACCGGAAGATCTCGGGTAGGGGGTCCCGAACTATGCGTCTAAGGATCAAAGGTAACAGGAGGCAGGGGACACAATGTTTACCCAGGTTCGGGCCCTCTTGATGGAGGTAAAATCCTATGTCCTGCTTGATTGACTTTGATGAGTATAGGGGTTACACGAGTTGATCTACCACGAGATCGTAATGGCTAAACCCTAGATGTCTAGCCTGTATGATTATGACTGCCTCTACGGACTAAACCCTCCGGTTTATATAGACGCCAGAGGGGGCTAGGATTTGTACAACGTCGGTTTACAAGGGAAGGAAACAATACATCTGGACGTCAAGCTTGCCACACACGCAAAGGAGGGTCCTGTCCGGACACGGAGGGAAGTATTCTATCTTGTATCTTCACAGCCCAGCAGTCCGGCCCACGTCATGAGTCCCGGACGCCCGGGGACCCCCTAATCCAGGACTCCTCACCCATACGGTAGCGGTCGTGGAAGAACAGGCCGATGATACTCCCCAACAAGTTAAGAACAAACTATGTTCGGATTTCTGAGTCGCACGAGCCGGATACCCATCTTCGGGAAGAGACCTCATGTCCTCTGAACATAGAACCGGGCGTTGAGCCCGAAGACCGCTAGGACGCTCCAGACCCTGGACTGGTGACTTCATAGATTCTTCAAATTCCGGATGCAACAATGGTTCAGGATTCGTATTTTAGCCCGCCCACCCACCACATACAATATTCCCCAAACAACTCAGGTCCTCCAGATGTATGCGACCTAATGTACGTGCGGCAGCAACCTGAGGAAACAGTCCACCACTTTTGGGCCAGGTTCCTCCTTGTTAAAGACAAGATCAAGGACTGCCGCGACGACGACACGATTTCAATATTTTGCCACAATTGCACGAACGAGGGAATCCTTAACGCCCTCAACCGCCGCCGCTTATCGCACTTTTCAGATCTAGCACACATCATCCAGAAGTTTTGTGCAATGGAAAGCACCTGGAGGGTACAAACAGCTCGGTGGGATCTTCCGGACTTCAAGCAGCCCACCGGATGGACAAAAAGGATGCACCCCTTTGGGGCACCCGATCATTATCCTATGGACAAAAAAGCGAAGCCCTTTACCGGATACAGAATTGTCCTTGACGACCTGCTCGATAAACCTTGCCAGATACACACAATGCCGAATACCAAACCAACACATAGCCTTCAGGCATGTTGGGTACTCCAGCAGGTGGCTAGGAGCGGTGAGGCCATCCTCACCAGCATTCCCAAAGAAAGGCACTCTTCGGAAAACGCCGATCTCAACATTTTTATGGTCTTCGAGACCTTTTCTTCCAACAACTGGCGCAAGAGGGCGCTGTGCGACCTTGCCGAAGTCAACCAGGTAGCAGCAGCAAATCCTTGGAACGACATGGCGATAACCTTCACCGCGGACGATGAGCCAAGGGCCAGATCAGCCCGAGCACCAGCCGCTTTGGTCTTAAACCCAATAGTAGATGGCTTTCGGCTCACAAAAGTACCCATGGAAGGTGGCAGCGGATTAAACCTCATCTACGAAGACACACTCCAAAAAATGCAGGTGGACAAAAGTCGCGTTGAGCAAAGCGGCACCACTTTCCGGGGTATCATCCCTAGTCAAGAAGCAATAAGCTCGGGGAGAATCAAACTCGACGTCGTATTTGACATGACGGAAAACTATAGGTCCGAAGAGTTGCTCTTCCACATGGCACATTTCCACAGCGGATATCATGCCCCGTTAGGGTGAGAAGCATTCATCCGCTTTCAAGCTATACCCCATTACGGGTACATGAAGCTCAAAATGTGAGGACCCAACGGAGTTATCACTATTTCTAGTGATCCGGATATAGCACTCTGTGCCAAAAATAAAACTGCATCACTAGCCCTGGGGCGCTATCCGAGGCCCTGGCGGCCAAGGAACTGACTACTCTATGATCTACAGTGGACAAGGATGATGTAATCCTTGATAAAAGGCCCAAATCCACTTCCTTTAAACCAGCAGACAAAATAGTAAAATTTCAAGTGCACCCAATGGATCCTAACAGAACTGCAGCCATTGGAGCACAGTTGGATCCAACGATTGACGCCACCTTAAGAGCATTTTTGCGTGAAAATTTGGACATCTTTGCCTGGCATCCTTCAGTTTGCCAGGAATCCCACGCAGGCTGGCCGAACACAGCCTCAATACAATTAAGGGCTTTAAACCAGTCAAGCAAACACTGTGGCGCTTTTCCGAACCCAAGCGACAAGCCATGGGGGAAGAGCTAGCCAAACTACTTGAAGTCGTATTCATTAGAGAGATCAAACACCTGGACTGGCTAGAAAACCTAGTCATGGTGCCAAAGAAGGATAAGTCCTGGCGCCTCTGTGTCGATTTCAAAGACTTAAACAAGGCTTGCCCTAAGGACCCCTTCCCAATGCCCCGCATCGACCAAATCATTGATGCAACAGCAGGGCATGACTCACTATGCTTCCTCGACTCATACTCCGGATACCATTAAATTAAGATGAAGGAATCCGATCAAGCTGTGATGGCACTCATCACTCTGTATGGGCCGTTTGCTTTAACACTATGCCTTTCGGGCTCAAAAACGCCGGCGCCACCTACCAGCGCATGATCCAAACATGCCTAGAAAAACAAATTGGCAAGACAGTGGAGGCATATGTAGATGATGTAGTCATCAAAACCAAACATGTCTAATCATTGGTGGACGACTTGTGCCTCACATTTGACAACCTCCGAACATATGACATACGGCTCAATCCGGAAAAATGTGTTTTCGACGTCCCGGCCGGAAAACTGCTCGGGTTTATTGTTTCCAATAGAGGAATCGAAGCAAATCCGGCCAAAATCTGAGCCTTGTCACAATTGGCGACACCAACAAACCTAAAGCAGGTCCAAAAACTAGCTGGGTGCATGGCAGCCCTAAGCCGCTTTATCTCCAGACTGGGAGAAAAGGCACTACCACTTTATCGCCTGCTCCAATGTACCGATCATTTTGAGTGGACAGACGTGGCAACCGCTGGGTTGGAAGAAATAAAAACTTTGTTAGCAAATAAACCAATTCTGGCCGCACCAAGCGTCGGCGAACCCATGCTTTTGTACATATCAGCAACTCACCAAGTAGTGAGCGTTGTGCTCGTTGTCGAACGAGAGGAAGAGGGACACAAATTCCCACTCCAAAAACCAGTATATTACGTATCAGAGGTCCTCACACCATGCAAATCCCGATACCTGCATTATCAAAAGATAGCATATGCGGTCTTCATGGCATCTCGAAAGCTGTGGTACTACTTCCAAGAGTGCTCGATCACGGTGGCCTCTGAAGTACCACTCAATGATATCATAAACAACCGAGATACCTCCAGCTGCATTGCCAAATGGGACATAGAGCTCTTACCATTCGAAATAACATACAAGCCATGCCGAGCTATTAAATCTCAGGTGTTGGCCGACTTCGTCGCCGAATGGACAGAAGCCGAACTCTCTAAAGAGTACATCACATACTCCAACTGGGTGATGTGCTTTGGCAGCTCCAAAATGTTAGCTGGACTGGGGGCTGGTGTCATTCTAATATCCCCTATAGGGGACATAGTCTGTTATGTATTGCAAATCATGTATACGGATTCCAATAATGCAGCCGAATATGAAGTGCTCCTACATGGACTCCGGATGGCCGTTTCCATGGGCATACAAGGCCTCGAAGTGCGTGGGATTTGAACCTCGCGATATCCCAAATAAATGGAGAATTTTACGCAAAGGATCCAAAGATGGCGGCCTACCGCAATGCCATACTAAGAATATCCACTCGATTTGAGGGGCTAGAGTTTCATCATGTGGCTCGAGATAGCAATCAGGAATCGGACATCCTGGCTCGATTGGGCGGTAAATGCGACTTAGTCCCGTCTAACACCTTTTTGGAAAGGCTTTTCAAACCATCCGTGGTATGGCAGGACGACAGCGAGAATCACAGTCCGTCGTTGATCATACCCCCGGACGCCAAACATGATTCGGATATCATCGGGGGCTCGAGCACCGAGCCAACACCCTTCGCTCATGTACTCATGGCAGTCATTGCTCCATGGACCGAACCCTTCTTGGCCTACCTTAATAGGAAGGAGCTCCCTAATGATCAGAACAAGGCCTGTCGCATAGTCCGACACTCTAAGGCCTATAAAGTCCATGATGGAGAGCTCTACAAGAAAAGTACCACTGGAGTTCTTCAAAGATGTATCTCCGTAGAGGAGGGGCGGCAGCTCCTGGCCGAAATACATGCTGGCCTCGGTGGCCATCATGCTACAGCCCGGGCCCTAGTAAGCAAAGCCTTCCGTACAGGCTTCTTCTGGCCCACAACCCAAGCGGACGCACAGGCCCATGTACAGCGTTGCGTCGGATGCCAGCCTTTTGCCAATCAAAGCCATTTGCCACCCACTGCCCTTAGAACAATCCCCATCACCTGGACTTTCACGGTTTGGGGGCTAAACATGGCTGGACCCCTTAAAGGGGGAAGCCATAAGAAAAAGTATCTCCTGGTTATGGTGGATAAGTTCACCAAGTGGATAGAGGCCAAACCGGTAAAAACAGTCGAAGCCGGACCAGTGATCGATTTAATATCCGGTGTTGTACACCGTTATGGCATCCCGCACAACATCATTACTGACAATGGCTCTAACTTCACAACCGACGAGGTGAAAACTTGGTGTGCTAACCTGGGCATTAAGCTCGACTACGCCTCCGTTTGTCACCCTCAAACAAACGGTCAGGTCGAACGGGCTAATGGCCTGATAATGAGCGGCATCAAACCCAGACTAGTGCGCTCCTTACGGGAATCAGATAAGCATAGGGTTGAGGAGCTCGATTCCGGACTCTGGGGGCTGCGGACTACGCCCAATCGCACGACCAGATACACACCCTTCGTTATGGTGTACGGGGCAGAGGCTGTCTTGCCTTGTGACATTATTCATGACTCACCTTGAGTGCGCATGTATGAAGAGAGAGAAGCCGAGCTCGATCGGCAGGCCGATCTAGACGGCCTGGAAGAGGAGTACGATGTTGCGAAGGCGTGTTCCACATTTTATCAATAACAGGCTCAGAGATATCAAAGTAGAGAAGTGCGGGCAAAGACTTATAACATCGGCGAGCTCGTTCTATGCCTACCAGAGAAGAAAAAGGACAAGCTCAAACCCAAATGGGAGGATCCCTTCATTATAGATGAAGTTCTCACTGGAGGAGCCTATCACCTTCGCAATGCATCGAATAATCGCTTAGAGCCGAACCCATGGAATGCTGCTCGGCCCCGAAGATTCTACGCCTAATACGGACATATACCTTTGTTCGTTCCTTTTTCTCCTTTACAATTTTTCCTTTTTCTCATTGTTATACGATTTCTAACATGTGTTCGGGTAAGCCGCACACTTGTGGGGTATACATAATTAAATGTACACACCCCACCACAACTGGGGGCTTTTCTTAATAAAAGCTTATTATTATTCGGAGCATAGAGCTCACCATATATATGTGTCGTCTGCTCACATACGTCCTTTCTTCGCCATTATATGCACCTTTATGACTTCAGTTTTTGCCAAGCTGGGTTGCCTGGCTCCTGTGCTTATGCCCTACGTTCCCACTTGTTCGGCTAGGGCATAAAGGGAGCACCTCCGCGTTTGTTACAAGTGGGTTATCCGGATATGTACCTCAGACGGGTGAAGCCGAAAGCTAGCGTTCTTAAGAAAATGATTGGCCGGCGAACAAACGACGAACTGCCTTCTTTGCAATATAAAACTCCCAAAATATAAAGGTTCCTTTGATTTTTTAGCATCACAGCTTAGACATGCATAAATAACGCATGATGACCCAGGGAGAGGAACCCTTAACGGAACTATTCTCTCTAGAAGATGTTTCTTACGTTAAAAAGTAATATAACATAACTCCCCGAATACAGTTTGTCTGTTCAAGCACCATGACCTGATTGCCTGGTTTCTGAACATACTTGGTGTTTATCACAGGCATAGTATTCAGAAACACTCCAACCCGTAGGTTTCGGAGGTTGAAGCGGAAGGCCTGCCATGACAATCTTTTCAAGTTCGGCCGGGGATAAGGTTGATAAAGCGCATTGTTACATGGAATCAAATGCCTACTCTTTATCTATACCATCTATAAGGCTATCTAGTTTATAGTCCTGTTGGGAAAATTTGGCGGCTATTTTTACTTGGTCGTACACCAAGCTAACCAGAATTTCTTGTCCGTCTGGCCCCCGAGGTCTAACCCGGGCCATATGATTCGGATCAAGTCCGGTATACCTTGTTTTCACCATGGCCCAGGCTTCTTGTACACCTTCTCGACATGCTGACGCCTTCCATAGTTCAAAGCGGCATCGAGCTCCCTTGAATAAATGCACGAGCTCCTCCATAATTTCTGGAGGAGAATCGGATGGCCACAAGGCCTTAACCATGTTCCTCATGACTTTCCGAGCTCGCTCGTGCACTTGGAATAGCCCTTGCAGCAAGTCGCCTTGAAATCCGGACACTTCTCCCTCGGGCCGCCCGGTTAGCAAACCTACAGGAACAATTTCGTAAAACTTTCCATCAAGGGACCGTATGAAAGTAAGGATAAAGGACACACTGAACATGCTGCCCTTCAATTTTTTGTTCTCCTTCAAGGCATCTGACAGTTGACGTCGTAAATCCTTTAGTTCTTCGGCTTGCTTGATGTTTGCATCCTGTAATTTGTTCTTCTCATCAATGGTCCGTGTTAATACATGTTAACTAGCGGTTTCTTGCCCTTTGGCGTGTTGTTTGTCCGCCTAAGCAGCCCTTAGCCTCTCCTCCAACTACTCTGTTGATCCTGCCGCTGAAAACAAAACAATGCATATTTAAAACTCATTGTTGGTGCAGAATCGTATTTTCCGGACACTGTTGTGCTTACCATCGGTTGCCTTTTTGGAATTCTTCAAATCTTCCAGTTCGGCGGTGACAATAGTTAGCTTGGTCTGACATTCTTGAAGCTCCTTGGACAATGTGTTATTCTTCTCCGTGAGTACCTGATGATATAATGACCCTTAAATCAGTTGGGCCAACCGCTTCAAGTCTCGGGGGTTACTGGTATAGAGCCATGCAAAATTGTGTCAAACTTTACCTATATTTTTGTCAGCAATAGATGTATAACTCTAGCAAGGCCGTCTCGAGCGGATCAGATATAGGCATATGTCGAACTCAGTGCAGTGAACTCTTGTTTGGACAAGGCCGGAGCACGCATAGCTTCCTTCAGGCGACGGTGGTTCATCACGCTTTCCACTTAGGAATTCGTGACTGACACGTCATCTGAATCCTCTTGGGGAGGCGGAACGGGCGCGACATTTTCTTGCGTCCTAATCGGCGAGTTCGGTACTGGATTAGTAGGCATTTGGCTAATGGGGCATTTTCCCACCGTTTGTCGCGTACTCCTCCTAGAAATAAAAAAGAGGGAGACTCTTAACAATCCAGACTCATTCCTAGGCATGCATTAAGTACACATACCTCTTGGAAGACTGTGAAGTCTCCATGGTACTCCTGGTCCCTTTCCATTTTGAATGACGGCCTTGTGTGGGGGCCGCCCTTGAAGAGACACGATCCCTGGAGCACTGATCCTATTAAGGATCCGGATCAGTACAATGTATAAGGATACAGATGGGGATATCTTCTTAAGGAGCCTCTGGATACTCACAATGCAGAATGGGTAAAGGCGAGGGTAGTCGGCGATGATGGCCAGTTCCGAACCGTCAAGGCTCGCCTGATAGAATACCCCATCATCGAATTCTCTCTCTCTCTATATATATACATATATATATATATATATCTAGATCCTCGCAAAAGCCAGGATCTTTGTCGCGATTATGATCCTCCGGCTGAGGAGCAGGACAGTGGACGTCCTCGACCATCCTCCTCCATTACTAGTTGGTGGCAACAAGGAAAAAGTACATTCGATCAGTGTCTGTCATGCAGTGAAGTAAACACAGCCGAATCAAGATCTTACCCATTCGATAGGGGTTTACACGGAATAGGCCTCCCGATAGTTTAACCGGAGAAAATCTTATTTTTCACCCTTGTACAGATCGGTCAAAATGGAGGCCAGTTCGACTGGAGTATCCGGACCTTGCCGTCTGTAATGGGACGCGTCGTCTTCTCCGTTGTAACACCATAAATAAGTTACTCTAGATTGAAGAGGCTGCACACACCTCTTTATTGCAATCGCCATGACTTCGACTATTGAGAGTTCGGAGTGGGCCAGCAGCCTGACCTTGCTGACCAACCTCTGTATCTCCGCATTGTCCTCTTCTTTGGGACTTCGGGGATGCCAGTTGAGGCACTTCTTTAGGGAGTGCTGGAAAATTCAGGGAGACCGCGCCTGACTGGATCCGGCGGCGGAACATCATCCATATAGAACCATTCCGAAGACCACTGCGGGTACGCTTCTTTAGGAGTTCCTACGGGGTATCCGGATCCAGCAATGCGCCATACTTCGGCACCACCCACTTCAAATATGGAACCCCCTTTGTGGCGGGGAACGAGGGAGGAGAATTTCCTCCATAATCGGAAATGGGCCTCGATGCCTAGGAATAACTCGCAGAGGGCAACAAAGCCTGAGATGTGCAGAATCGAACTTGGGGTGAGGTTATGTAGTTGGATGCCATAAAATTCCAATAACCCCCTGAGGAAGGGGTGGATTGGAAATCCCAGGCCCCGTAATAGAAACGGGATGAAGCACACCCTCTCCTCCTTATTGGGGTTGGGGAAATTCTCAGCTATCGTGTCGTTGCCGATTGAATATAATCCCGCCCGAGTGGGAACTAGATCCGCGAGGGGGAGGTAGCCCTGTGTTTGGAGCCGGCTTAGTTGAAGGTGAGGCACGGAGCAACTTTGCCAATCGCCCTCTTGAGGGCCGTGGGGGCGCGAAGAGGAGCCTGGGGCGCTGGCCATGGCAAGGGCTTTTGTTTGTGGCTAGACTTGGCCGATTTTTCCTTCTGCGCGGTGCGAGATGGCCTTGGGAGATCCATATCCCTTTATATAGGCGCCACCCTCGTGTTGTGAAGGGTTTATTTGAAAAGAGACATGGACTGTTCATATTCATCCCGCGCGTGAAAATTGAAGCGCCATCAGGGGGAATTGTAAAAGACGTTGAGGCTGTCGCCAGATTATCGACAGTCCGGATTATAATGAAGAACCCGCCTTGCAAAGCCCAAGACATGAGACGAAGACTACGTCGTCATTGAAGGAAAGTTCGGGGGCTATTGAGGGAGTCCTGGACTAAGGGGTTGATAACCCACAAGTATAGGGGATCGCAACAGTTTTTGATGGTAGAGTATTCAACCCAAATTTATTGATTAGACACAAGGGGAGCCAAAGAATGTTCTCAAGTATTAGCAGCTGAGTTGTCAATTCAACCACACCTAGAAACTTAATATCTGCAGCAAAGTGTTTAGTAGCAAAGTAATATGATAGTAGTAGTAACAGTAGCAAAAGTAGTTTTTTTGGTATTTTGTAGTGATGATAACAATAGCAACGAAAAAGTAAATAAGCAAAGAACAATATATGGAAAGCTCGTAGGCAATGGATCAGTGATGGAGAATTATGCTGGATGCGGTTCATCATGTAACAGTCATAACCTAGGGTGACACAGAACTAGATCAATTCATCAATGTAATGTAGGCATGTATTCCTAATATAGTCATACATGCTTATGGAAAAGAACTTGCATGACATCTTTTGTCCTACCCTCCCGTGGCAGTGGGGTCCTAGTGGAAACTAAGGGATATTAAGGCCTCCTTTTAACAGAGTACCGGACCAAATCATTAACACATAGTGAATACATGGACTCCTCAAACTACGGTCATCACTGGGAGTGGTCCCGATTGTTGTCACTTAGGGGTTGCCAGATCATAACACATAGTAGGTGACTATAGACTTGCAAGATAGGATCAAGAACTCTCATATATTATTGAAAACATAATAGGTTCAAATATGAAATCATGGCACTCGGGCCCTAGTGACAAGCATTAAGCATAGCAACGTCATAGCAACATCAATCTCAGAACATGGTGGATACTAGGGATCTAACCCTAACACAACTAACTCGATTACATGATAAATCTCATCCAACCCATCACCGTCGAGCAAGCCTACGATGGAATTACTCATGCACGGCGGTGAGCATCATGAAATTGGTGATGGAGGATGGTCGATGATGACGATGGCGATGGATTCCCCCCTCCGGAGCCCCGAACGAACTCCAGATCAGTCCTCCCGAGAGAGTTTAGGGCTTGGCAGCGACTCCGTATCGTAAAACATGATGAATCCTTCTTTCTTATTTTTTCTCCCCGAACACGAATATATGGAGTCAAGATGGACGTCGGTGGAGCTCCAGGGGGCCCACGAGGCAGGGGGCGCGCCCCCACCCTTGTGGCTAGGGTGTGGGCCCCTGGCCTTGATTCTTTGCCAATATTTTTTATTATTTCCAAAAATATTCTTCGTGGAGTTTCAGTTCATTCTGAGAACTTTTGTTTCTGCACATAAATAACACCATGGCAATTCTGCTGAAAACAGCGTCAGTCCGGGTTAGTTCCATTCAAATCATGCAAGTTAGAGTCCAAAACAAGGACAAAAGTGTTTGGAAAAGTAGATATGACGGAGACGTATCAACTCCCCCAAGCTTAAACCTTTGCTTGTCCTAAGCAATTCAGTTGACAAACTAAAAGTGATAAAGAAAAAACTTTTACAAACTTTGTTTGCTCTTGTTGTTGTAAATATGTAAAGCCAGCATTCAAGTTTTCGGCAAAGATTATAAACTAACCATGTTCACAATAACTCTTAGGTCTCATGTTTAATCATATCAATGGCATAATCAACTAGCGAGAAATAATAATAAATCTCAGGTGACAACACTTTCTCAAAACAATCATAATATGATATAACAAGATGGTATCTCGCTAGCCCTTTCTGAGACCGCAAAACATAAATGCAGAGCACCTTTAAAGATCAAGGACTGACTAGACATTGTAATTCATGGTAAAAGAGATCCAGTCAAGTCATACTCAATGTAAACTAACAATAATGAATGCAAATGACAGTGGTGCTCTCCAACTAGTGGTTTTTAATAAGAGGATGGTGACTCAACATAAAAGTAAATAGATAGGCCCTTCGCAGAGGGAAGCAGGGATTTGTAGAGGTGCCAGAGCTCAATTTTGAAATAGAGGTGAATAATATTTTGAGCGGTATACTTTCATTGTCAAGATAACAACCAAGAGATGGCGATATCTTCCATGCTACACACATTATAGGCGGTTCCCAAATAGAATGGTGAAGTTTATACTCCCCCTCCACCAACAAGCATCAATCCATGGCTTGCTCGAAACAACGAGTGCCTCCAACTAACAACAGTCCCAGGGGGAGTTCTGTTTGCAATTATTTTGATTTGATTTGCATAAAGCATGGGACTAGGTATCCCGGTGACCGACCATTTTCTCGTGAGTGAGGAGCAAAGTCCACTCCTCTTGAGAATAACCCGCCTAACATGGAAGATACAGACAGCCCTAGTTGATACATGAGCTATTCGAGCATACAAAACAGAATGTTTATTTGAAGGTTTAGAGTTTGGCACACACAAATTTACTTGGGACGGCAGGTAGATATCGTATATAGGTAGGTATGGTGGACTCATATGGAATAACTTTGGGGTTTATGGGATTGGATGCACAAGCAGTATTCCCGCTTAGTACAGGTGAAGGCTAGAAAAAGACTGGGAAGCGACCAGCTAGAGAGCGACAACAATCATGAACATGCATTAAAATTAATCAACACCGAATGCAAGCATGAGTAGGATATAATGCACCCTGAACATAAATATCGTAGAGGCTATGTTTATTTTGTTTCAACTACATGCGTGAACATGTGCCAAGTCAGGCCACTCGAATCGTTCAAAAGAGGATACCACCCTATCATACCACATCACAACTATTTTAATAGCATGTTGGCATGCAAGGTAAACCATTATAAGCTCCTTGCTAATTAAGCATGGCATAAGCAACTATAATCTCTAATTGTCATTGCAAACATGTTTATTCATAATAGGCTGAATCAGGAACGATGAACTAATCATATTTACAAAAACAAGAGAGGTCGAGTTCATACCAGCTTCTCCCATCTCAATCGGTCCATCATATATCATCATAATTGCCTTTCACTTGCACGACCGAATGATGTGAATAATAATAAAAGTGCACATGCATTGGACTGAGCCGGAATCTACAAGCATTCAATAAACAGGAGAAGACAAGGCAATATGGACTCTTTTGTCAGATCAACAATAATGCATATAAGAGCTACTTTAACAGTTTAATTATGGTCTTCTCCCATCGACCCCCAAAGAAAAGAAATAAAACTATTTACACGGGAAAGCTCCCAACAAGCAAAAGAAGAACAAGAAATCTTTTTGGGTTTTCTTTTTAATTACTACTACAAGCATAGAAATTAACACTAGCTAAAAGCTACAACTAATTTTTTTGGTTTTTCTTAAGGTTTATCAAACACAAAAGAAGAAAGCATAAAAATGAAATAAACTAGCATGGATATTACAATGAAAAAGTATGAGCACCGACATCTAGCAATGAGTGTGTGAACATGAATGTAATGTCAATGGGAAACAGGTACTCCCCCAAGCTTAGGCTTTTGGCCTAAGTTGGTATATGGCCACGGCTGGCCTAGAGGATATCCAAAGTAATAGTTGGGGTCGTACTGCGAAGAAGCCTTGGATTGCCACTGGTTGGCAATCATCTCCGGGTCCCACTGATAATCAGACTATCATGGAGGATCAAATTGTGATTCCGGCTCTGGCTCTATAGCTGCTGTAGGGTTCTGGTAGGCATGAATGGCCTTCAACGGAACAAGGTACTTGCCTGCAGATAAATCAAACAAGGAAGGAGCAGGCAAGGTAATAATCTCAGGATGATTTTTACCAAATATTAATTTGTACTTAAGAGCCTTTTCCCTATTCTTAACAATAAAATCATGTGCTACCATACTCTGATAATCTAAATAAATAGGAGGCAGCAATTTTTCTTCCTTCTCATAATGCCAAATAGGTATGTTAAAATGTGCAGCTAGGCGCGAGGCGAAAATGCCTCCAAAGACGGGGCCCTTAGTACGGTTAAGATTTAACCGCTTTGCAATAATAGCACCCATGTTGAATGTATCATCACGAAATAAGGCATGTCACAAAATAACAATATCAGGGGCACTCACGTTTCCACAGTTTCCGCACCCAATTAAGCATCTACTAGCAAATATAGCAAAGTAACATAGAACAGGAAAGTGTATGATAGTAGTTCATGCGTCGGAAACCTTCCTCGTTTCCCCTACAGTGATGGTATCAATAAACCCATCCACATCGTCTCGATGTGGTTCCTCTATTATGCCCTCAAAAGGGATCAAACAAACCTGACAAAAATCATGAAGTGACATCTCCTTATGCTCATCATATAAATAAAACTCCACCGTAGGTGGTGAGCTCCTAGCATGGAAATGAAATTTTTGCACAAAGATATTGGTGAGTAAGAGATATTGTTCGCGTTGGTCGTGGAGGAAGGCGGTGAGGCCTGCATTCTCAGCCAATTCATAGAAATCATCATAAATCCCGGTTGCTCTCAAGAATTCATCACAAGGCCATTCACACGGCCGGACCTCCGCGATGCGAGGGAGATTATACTTGGGTCTCTTATCCTCCTTACTTTGCTTATCCTTCGAGCTTCGGCTCGATGAGCCCCTCAAAAATCTCTTCATCATTTTCTAAAAAATTCTGAAATTTTTAGTGACTTCAAATAAAAGTAAACCAGACTCAACAAAATTGGTTGTAACTACTCCTACAAGTGCCTAGAGCCTATATCATGCATCAAAACTACTTTTGACCATATAAATTTGACATGCAAGCTCAAGAACAGGGTCACCTAAGCAGCAAAAAATATGCAATGAATAAAGAACTAGAACAAAAACTAATTGGACCATTGGAGGAGTCACATACCAAGGAACAATCCCCCAAAGCAGTTCTGTGAGAGGTGCTTTGAGCAAGGAGATCGAAAATCGCAGCAAAATGAGCTGGAACTCGTGCTTGAGCTGGATGCTGATTTTTTTGGGAGGAAGAAGAAATGTGTGGGTGCAGGAATAAGTGGAGGGGAGCCACCGTGGGCCCACGAGGCAGGGGGCGCATCGTGGACCCTCGTGGCCAGGTGCTTGCTCCCCCTGCTGTGTTCTCAGTGCCAGATATTCTCAAATATTCCAGAAAAAACATATTTAAATTTCAGGGCATTTGGAGAACTTTTATTTTTGGGGTATTTTATATGGCACGAATAATTAAAAAACAGACAGAAATTACTATTTTTTCTTTATTTAATATAAATAACAAAAAGTAAAAAGAGGGTACATAGAGTTGTGTTTTCTAACTTCATCCATCTCATGCTCATCAAAAGGAATCCACTAACAAGGTTGATCAAGTCTTGTTAACAAACTCATTCCGAATAACATGGAACCGGAGAATTTTCGAATAACACTAGGTTACCTCAACGGGGATATGGACATCCCCAACAATAAGAATATCATATTTCTTCTTAACAGTAGTTAGAGGAAACTCAAAACCTCCAAAAATAATCAATGGAATTTTTCCAATAGAATTGATACTGTGGACTTGAGGTTGTTTCCTCGGAAAGTGTACCGTATGCTCATTACCATTAACATGAAAAGTGACATTGCCCTTGTTGCAATCAATAACAGCCCCTGCAGTATTCAAAACGGGTCTTCCAAGAATAATAGACATACTATCGTCCTCGGGAATATCAATAATAACAAAGTCTGTTAAAATAGTAACGTTTGGAACCACAACAGGCACATCCTCACAAATACCGACAGGTATAGCAGTTGATTTATTAGCCATTTGCAAAGATATTTTAGTAGGTGTCAACTTATTCAAATCAAGTCTACGGTATAAAAGAGAGGCATAACACTAACACTGGCTCCAAGATCACATAAAGCAGTTCTAACATAGTTTCTTTTAATGGAGCATGGTATAGTTGGTACTCCTGGATCTCCTAGTTTCTTAGGTATTCCACCCTTAAAAGTATAATTAGCAAGCATGGTGGAAATTTCAGCTTCTGGTATCTTTCTTTTATTGGTAACAATACCTTTCATGTACTTAGCATAAGGATTCATTTTAAGCATATCAGTCAAACGCATACGCAAAAAGATAGGTCTAATCATTTCAGCAAAGCGCTCAAAATCCTCATCATCCTTTTTCTTGGATGGCTTAGGAGGAAAAGGCATGGGTTTCTGAACCCATGGTTCTCTTTCTTTACCGTGCTTCCTAGCAACAAAGTCTCTTTTATCATAACATTGATTCTTTGATTGTGGGTTATCAAGATCAACAGCAGGTTCAATCTCTACATCATTATCATTGCTAGGTTGAGCATCAACATGAACATTATCATTAATATTATCACTAGTTCATGTTCATTACCAGATTGTGTTTTAGCATCAGAAATAGAGATATCATTTGAATTCTCAGGTGTTTCAGCAATAGGTTCACTAGAAGCATGCAAAGTCCTATCATTTTTCTTTTTCTTCCTTTTAGAAGGACTAGGTGCATCTATATTATTTCTCTGAGAATCTTGCTCAATTCTCTTAGGATGGCCTTCAGGATACAAAGGTTCCTGAGCATTTTAGCAGTTCTAGTAGCCACTCTAACAGCATAGTCATTATTCTTACTATTCAATTCATTGAGCAAATCATTTTGAGCTTTAAGTACTTGTTCTACTTGAGTGGTAACCATAGAAGCATGTTTACTAATGAGTTTAAGTTCACCTTTAACTCTAGACATATAATCACCCAAGTGTTCAATCATATAAGCATTTTGTTTCAATTGTCTACCAAAATAAGTATTGAAGTCTTCTTACTTAACCATAAAGTTATCAAACTCATCCAAACATTGGCTAGCAAACTTAGTAGGAGGGATTTCAGCTTTATCATAACTATAGAGAGAATTTACCTTTACTACCTGTGTCGGGTTATCAAGACCATGTGTTTCTTTAATAGGTGATGGATTAAAACCATATATTTCTTCAACAGGCGGTAAATTAAGACCATGTATTTCTTCAATAGGAGGTAAATTCTTAACATCTTCAGCTTTAATACCCTTTTCTTTCATAGATTTCTTTGCCTCTTGCATATATTTAGGACTGAGAAATAGAACACCTCTTTTCTTCGGAGTTGGTTTAGGAATGGGCTCAGGAGCTGCCTCAGGAAGTGTCCTATTATTTTCATTTGTCAACATATTATTCAATAGAATTTCAGCTTCATCAGGTGTTCTTTCCCTGAAAATAGAACCAGCACAACTATCCATGTAATCTCTGGAAGCATCGGTTAATCCATTATAAAAGATATCAAGTATTTCATTTTTCTTATGGGGGTGATCAGGCAAAGCATTAAGTAATCGGAGAAGCCTCCCCCAAGCTTGTGGGAGACTCTCTTCTTCAATTTGCATAAAATTATATATATACCCCTTAAGGAAGCTTGTTTCTTATGAGCAGGGAAATATTTAGCAGAGAAGTAATAAATCATATCCTGGGGACTACGCACACAACCAGGATCAAGAGAATTAAACCATATCTTAGCATCACCCTTTAATGAGAACGGGAATATTTTAAGGATATAAAAGTAGCGAGTTCTCTCATCATTAGTGAACAGGGTGGCAATATCATTTAATTTAGTAAGATGTGCCCCAACAGTTTCAGATTCATAGCCATAAAAAGGATCAGATTCAACCAAAGTAATTATATCAGGATCAATAGAGAATTCATAATCCTTATGAGTAACAAAGATAGGTGAAGTAGCATAAGCAGGATCATATTTCATTCTAGCATTTAGAGTTTTTTGTTTAAGCATAGCTAATAATTTCTTAAGATCACTTCTATCATTGCAAGCAAGAAAGTTTCTTTTAGTTTCTTCATCCATAACATAGCCCTCATGCACAATAGGCAATTCATATTTATTAGGGGAGCCTTCATCATTACTTTCATCAATATTATCAGTTTCAATAATTTCATTCTCTCTAGCCCTAGCAAGTTGTTCATCAAGAAATTCACCAAGTGGCACAGTAGTATCAAGCATAGAAGTAGTTTCATCATAAGTATCATGCATGGCAGAAGTCGCATCATCAATAATATGCGACATATCAGAATTAATAGCAGAAGCAGGTTTAGGTGTCGCAAGCTTACTCAAAACAGAAGGTGAATCAAGTGCAGAGCTAGATGGCAGTTCCTTACCTCCCCTCGTAGTTGAGGGATAAATATTGGTTTTTGCATCTCTCAAGTTCTTCATAATGATAAGCAGATATAAATCCCAAGTGACTCAAAGAATAGAGCTATGCTCCCCAGAAACGGCGCCAGAAAATAGTCCTGATAACCCACAAGTATAGGGGATCGCAATAGTTTTTGGGGTAAGAGTATTCAACCCAAATTTATTGATTCGACACAAGGGGAGCCAAAGAATATTCTCAAGTATTAGCAGCTAAGTTGTCAATTCAACCACACCTGGAAACTTAATATCTGCAGCCAAGTGTTTAGTGGCAAAGTAATATGATAGTAGTAGTAACGCTAGCAAAAGGTAACAGTAGCAAAAGTATTTTTTTTGGTATTTTGTAGTGATGATAACAATAGCAACGGAAAAGTAAATAAGCGAAGAACAATATATGGAAAGCTCGTAGGCAATGGATCAGTGATGGAGAATTATGCCGGATGCGGTTCATCATGTAATAGTCATAACCTAGGGTGACACAGAACTAGCTCCAATTCATCAATGTAATGTAGGCATGTATTCTGAATATAGTCATACGTGCTTATGGAAAAGAACTTGCATGACATCGTTTGTCCAACCCTCCCGTGGCAGCGGGGTCCTAGTGGAAACTAAGGGATATTCAGGCCTCCTTTTAATAGAGTACGGGACCAAAGCATTAACACATAGTGAATACATGAACTCCTCAAACTACGGTCATCACCGGGAGTGGTCCCGATTATTTTCACTTCGGGGTTGATGGATCATAACACATAGTAGGTGACTATAGACTTTCAAGATAGGATCAAGAACTCTCATATATTGATGAAAACATAATAGGTTCAGATCTGAAATCATGGCACTCAGGCCCTAGTGACAAGCATTAAGCATAGCAAAGTCATAGCAACATCAATCTCAGAACATAGTGGATACTAGGGATCAAACCCTAACAAAACTAACTCGATTAGATGATAAATCTCATCCAACCCATCACCGTCCAGCAAGCCTATGATGGAATTACTCACGCACGGCGGTGAGCATCATGAAATTGGTGATGGAGGATGCTTGATGATGACGATGGCGACGAATTCCCCTCTCCGGAGCCCCGAACGGACTCCAGATCAGCCCTCCCGAGAGAGTTTAGGGCTTGGCAGTGGCTCCGTATCGTAAAACACGATGAATCCTTCTTTGTTATTTTTTTCTCCCCGAACACAAATATATGGAGTCAAGATGGACGTCGGTGGAGCTCCAGGGGGCCCATGAGGTAGGGGGCGCGGCCCCACCCTCGTGGCTAGGGTGTGCCCCCTGGCGTTGATTCTTTGCCAATATTTTTTATTATTTCCAAAAATAATCTCCATGGAGTTTCAGGTCATTCCGCGGACTTTTGTTTCTACACATAAATAACACCATGGCATTTCTGCTAAAACAGCGTCAGTCCGGGTTAGTTCCATTCTAATCATGCAAGTTAGAGTCCAAAACAAGGGCAAAAGTGTTTGGAAAAGTAGATACGATAGAGACGTATCAGGGGTCCTGGGCGTCCGGACAATTTGATATGGGCCGGATTGGAGGGCCTTGAAGATGCCAGGAAGAAGACTGAGGGAGTCCCGGATTAGGGGGTGTTCGTATAGCCGGACTATACCTTCAGCCAGACTCCTGGACTATGAAGATACAAGATTGAAGACTTCGTCCCGTGTACGGATGGGACTTTCCTTGGCGTGGAAGGCAAGCTTGGCGATGCGGATATTCAAGATCTCCTACCATTGTAACCGACTCTATGTAACCCTAACCCTATCCGGTGTCTATATAAACCGGAGGGTTGTAGTCCGTAGGCAATCAACTCCATATACAACAATCATACCATAGGCTAGCTTCTAGGGTTTAGCCTCCTTGATCTCGTGGTAGATCTACTCTTGTACTACCCATATCATCAATATTGATTAAGCAGGACGTAGGGTTTTACCTCCATCAAGAGGGCCCAAACCAGGGTAAAACATCGTGTTCCCTGCCTCCTGTTACCATCCGGCCTAGATGCACAGTTCGGGACCCACTACCCGAGATCCGCCGGTTTTGACACCGACATTGGTGCTTCCATTGAGAGTTCCTCTGTGTCGTCGCCTTTAGGCCTGATGGCTCCTTTGATCATCAACAACGATACGGTCCAGGGTGAGACTTTTCTCCCCGAACAGATCTTCGTCTTCAGCGGCTTCGCTCTGCGGGCCAATTCGCTCGGCCACCTGGAGCAGATCGAAAGCTACGCCCCTGGCCATCAAGTCAGGTTTGGAAGCTTAAACTACACGGCTGACATCCGCGGAGACTTGATCTTCGACGGGTTCGAGCCACGGCCAAGCGCGCTGCACTATCTCGAGGGGCATGATCTAGCTCTGCCTCCGAATGGTGTCCTGGAGGCCGCACACGCATCGGTTCCGACTCCTAACTCGGAGCCTATTGCGCCGATCGAGGATGAGCGGTTGGACGTCACCTCGGGGGCTTCGATCTCAAAGGCGATCGAGCCGAACGCTAGCCCCGCACTCTGCATGATCCGTGACTCCGAGGATCCGGACTCCTTTCCGAACTCCGAACCCCCCGCGCCCCTGCCGATCGAATCCGATTGGGCGCCGATAATGGAGTTCACCGCCGCAGACATCTTTCAGCACTCGCCTTTTGGCGATATCCTGAACTCTCTCAAGTCTCTCTCTTTATCAGGAGAGCCCTGGCGAAACTACGGTCAGCGAGGATGGGATACGGACGAGGAAGAAATTCAAAGCCCACCCACCACCCACTTGGTAGCCACTGTCGACAATTTAAACGACCTGCTCAACTTCGACTCCGGAGACATCGACAGCATGGATGATGATGTGAAAGTGCGTTATATCGACTAGAGGGGGGTGAATAGGCGATTTTTATGAAAGTCTTCAGAACATAGAAGTTTTGAAGACAAACGATAAAATTAAACCTATTACCATGCAGCGGAAGGTAGACTACACTAGGCAAACCATAGTCAAGTATTCAATCAAGTGAAAGCACAAAGACTAATAGCAGCTAGGTAGTAAGGATCAGGTAGGAAGATATTGTGAAGCCAAACAGAACACGCAGTCGCTCAGTGAAGACAAATGATAGTGCAAACATACAATGACTTCACAAGGAGTAACAGTAAGTAAAGTGAAGTGAAGATGAAACCAGTGACTCGTTGAAGACAATGATTTGTTGGACCAGTTCCAGTTGCTGTGACAACTGTACGTCTGGTTGGAGCGGCTAGGTATTTAAACCTTAGGACACACAGTCCCGGACACCCAGTCCTGAACACGCAGCTCAGGACACCCAGTCCTCACCGTATTCTCCTTGAGCTAAGGTCACATAGACCTCGCCCAATCACTCTGGTAAGTCTTCAAGGTAGAC
Source organism: Triticum urartu (assembly GCF_003073215.2). Taxonomy (NCBI): domain Eukaryota; kingdom Viridiplantae; phylum Streptophyta; class Magnoliopsida; order Poales; family Poaceae; genus Triticum; species Triticum urartu. Next base: position 237,529,962 of record NC_053028.1, on the reverse strand, counting down.
TCCCAAACCTTCACAGACTTTGTTCACCGGTAATCCACAATGTCTCTTGGATGCTCAGAACGCGACGCCTAATCGGCTGGAGGATGCACAGTCCTCAAGTGTAATAAGTCTTCAGATCACACAGACAAGAAGACTTAAGTGATGCCCAATTCTCTCTGGCTCTGGTGGTTAGGGCTTTATCCTCGCAAGGAATTCTCTCTCAAAGGCTTCGAGGTGGGTTGCTCTCAAACAAAAAAAGCCGTACTTTCAATCTGAGCAGCCAACCGTTTATGGTTGTAGGGGGTGGGCTATTTATAGCCACTTGGCAACCCGACCTGATTTGTCCGAAATGACCCTGGGTCACTAAGGAACTGACACGTGTTCCAACGGTCAGATTTCAAACTCACACGGCAACTTTACTTGGGCTACAATCAAAGCTGACTTGTCCGAGTCTGGACAAGATTCGCTCTCATAGTCTTCACTCGAAGACATAGGTTTTTGGTTTAGGCATCACTTCAGTCATTCTGACTGGTTCTCTTGGACCCCACTTAACAGTACGGTGGTTCCTATGACTCAACACAAAAGAAAAAGAACTACGAAAGATCTAAGTCTTCGAGCTCCATAGGCTTCATATAGTGTCTTCTCTTGTCATAGTCTTCAATATGAATATCTTCATATACCACCTTTGACTTCAATGTCTTGATACATTTTTAGGAGTCATCTCTGGTAGTAAAACCGAATCAATGAGGGACTTCTACCTGTGTTATCCTGCAATTCTCACAAACACATTAGTCCCTCAACTAGGTTTGTCGTCAATACTCCAAAACCAATTAGGGGTGGCACTAGATGCACTTACAACCTCCCCCTTTTTGGTGATTGATGACAAACTAGTTGAAGTTTTCAACGGGGAATATAATCTGTGAAATTGTAAAGGATAAGGAATTTTCTTCATAGGTTGCAAGGGCTCCCCCTGAAGATGTGCATATAAGTTAATTTGCTTTTGGAATGCAAATGCACATGGCAGGTTGTACTTGTGGAGATCCACTTCAACTTATGATGACAATCTACTATGCATGTGAAAGTATATGAAGATAATGACATGCATAATGGAAAATGGACGTCTGCAGAATGAGCTAAGTGCGGAATTTATCGTCGCACATGCGGAATTTATCTTCGCAAAACATGGTGGCAAATAAGTAGCAGACGACCATCTAGTTTAAGTGTTACAACTCATAAGAACCAAATGTAGCAAAAACGAGAGTTGTAAGCACGAAGCAAAATATAGCACCCGTCCATATGGACCCGCTTGAAGACTATCAATCTCATATGCTTCTCCCCCTTTTGTCAGTAATGACCAAAAAGGTTTGAAGACATAGAGCCTCTACTCGTTCCCATGAGGAGTAGGTGAAGTAGCAGGGTTGTTGGTGTTGTTTGGCGGTGCAGAAGAGCTTGGAGGTGCTGAAGGAGGTGGCGGTGAAGTAGCATCGTCTTCTTCCTCAATAATTCTGGCAGTCACTGTGGCAGCAGAGGAAGAGAACTCAGAGTCTTCAAGGGATGGAGTTCCTAGCAGCACAGCCCTTCGAGGAGGTGTGGAGTCAAACTTGAATCTCTCAATGAAGCCATCCTCTTGAAGATTAGCTTCAGAACACATCATCGTGAGCCCTTTCCATGTGCGGCGACAGGTTTCATGGGCAACGAAAGCATTCTTGGTGGCAAGATTTCGAGTGCGATTAACATCCACCAAGAGGCTTTTCATCTGACGCTTCAGCCAGTCATGATGCCTATCTTGTTTTTGATGTAGAGCCACAAGAAGCTCTCGGTCGTTGAGAACACGAGTGCGCTTCTTGGGTCTTGGAGCAGTGGCACTATCAGTGGCTTCAGTGGAAGCGGGGTGTGGTGCACGTGTAGTGCCAGCCAAAGGATACACCCGAGAAACTGCTTCAACGCCTTCAACATTCTGAGTAAAACACTGATGTTCTGCATTTTGAAGACTTAGAGGTTGCTTGGCAGGCTCAGAATATATGGCTTCAGTAGACATGTCCACGTCAGGCAAGAAGATCTGATGGTTGCGAGCTGAGGGCTGATACGAGATGGCGGAGTTTAGCTTGATCAGCCGCATGACCCAAGGGGCGTAGAACTTCAAACCAAACAGATCAATGCCTGATGCAGCAAGTTGGCGTATGAAGAAGTCCTGGGCATTGAAGCATTTGCCATGAAGTATATAGAAGACAAAAGTCTTCATTGCACCCTGAAGCTTGGCATTTGGAGAGTGCCCTTTGATAGGCCAGAGAGTTCGCCTTATGATGTGATAGATGGTTCTGGGAAGGTACTCAAGGTCTTCAACGAAGAACTCTGTGGGATAAGCAGCATCTTGGGGCAATGGCTTCATCATGCTGAGCATTTGACTCATATCAGGTTCTGGTCGCTGAAAGATGCTCTCAATAGCTTCAGCATGCAGCTAACAGCCTTGCTCGAAGAGATCGCCAGGAGTGGGCAAGCCAGTGAGCTCAATGATGTCAAATGCATTGGCTTCGTGATGAACGTTGCCAGTCATCCACTCCAGGACCCAAGTCTTTGGATCTCTGCTGTACCCTTTGATGTGAAGTGTGGCATAGAATTGAAGCAGCAGCTCTTCATTCCAATGCTCTTCGTCAGTAATGAACGACAGCAGTCCAACTTCCTTGAAGCAATCTAAAGCTTCTTCCAGACAGGGCAGACCAGCTATAGCTTCAACGTCAAGGCGCTTGTGTGGGAAGATGCGACCTTGGTTGTACAGAATGCAAGAGTAATAGCTTCGCTGAGGATAGCTCCAGAACCGATCATATGATATCCTTTCCCTCGAGTAGGGGTTCCTGGAGCTATTGAAGAACGTGTTGTCTGCCCTGAAGCCATTGATGTTGAAGGAGCCAGGTGCTGATGCAGGACCTAGAAACCTTGGCAGTCTTGGGATTGTCTTCTGGACCTGAGGCCTGTGCTCAACATGATAGTCGAATTGAGGACTGGCAGCAGACTCAGGAACAGAAGTGGCGGGATCAGTGGCTTCGCTGTCTTCTGATGCCTTTGTTGGGGAGGGCTCCACATTAGCTTCATTGGTGATTGTGGCAGCCTCATGATTTTCATCCTCCACTTGACTAGCTGGAGGGTCGGTCACAAGCACATTCTCCTGGAGAACTGCTTCTTGGTGGGACAGGGGAGTGGGATCTTGTGGGACTCCTTATTCTGCGGCTGATGCAGCCGGAATGTCTTCAGCAGAGACTTGAGGCCTTGGACCTATGCGAAGCCTGCGGAGCGCAGATGGCGCCTGTGGAGTTGGAGTGGGCTGGGCCTCATAGTCTTCTTCCTCTTGTGGGCGATCCGCCCATGAAGCATCATGTGCAATTGGCGTCAGTGGACGACCAATGCTGATGAGTTCGCTGTTTTCAAACCGAGGAAGGACTGCACCATCGACTATATTGTCATGATGACCAATGTCTTCAGCAGCGAAGGGATCGGCTACTGGAATGTCTTCAGCTTCATGAGCCTCTATGGAAGCAGGCTCATGAATTGTCATTTGTCATTCAGCTTCAGGATAGACCATAGAAATGGGTTCAACTATCAAGGGCTCTGTGGAAGCTGCCCGAGCTTTCTTGGTCTTCCTCTTCTTCTTGGAGGGGGCAGTAGGAGAGGCTTCAAAGTGTTTCCTCTTCCTGGCTTCAGCCTCAGCAGTCCTTGTCTTCTTGAGCTCTGAAGCTGTTGACCGGCTTTTTGGCGAGCCAGTCAGTCTAGTTGGGAAGACAATCAGAACTGCTTCTTGCCTTGGTGCATCAGGTTCAGCCGTAGCAGGCTTCTTCTTCTTCTTTGCGGCCATCCTAGGGTCAATGCCAGGACGCCCAAGTGCCTTGCGCTTCTCAGCCTCATTATAGGCTTGCACACATCTGTCAGCCAGAGTCTTCATGCGCTCACGCGAACCCTGAGCTTCTGCACGCTTCTTCACAAAGGCTTCCTTGAGCTCGTGCATCATTGTCTTGAAGTTCTTCACTTCTTGCACGCTGAGCTTGGCCATATGCTTCTTGAACCGAGCCTTTTCATAGTCAATCTTCTGCTTCAGTTCAACAATGCGCTGGGCAATAGCAAGTTCTGAAGCAATGGCGCCTTGGAAGGCGACACTGAGGCCAATGGGTAGCTGCAGATCTTCAAAGCTGATGTTTGGCGTGTCAAACCACTCGTCAATGAAGTTGTGGATGATGGTGACATCAAAGAGAGGCAGATCATTGAAGATTTCTGCTTCTTCTTTGCTCTTGATGAGTTGCTCAAGAGCGTCATCTGCAAGATCTTCATCACTTGACAGATCAATGTCGTCATTGCGCAGAATGGCAGCAGCTGTTAGCTCTTTGCCAGTGTGAGACAGAGGCATCTTGGCCTTCTGGGGCTTGGAGACGCGTGATAAGTCTTCAGACTGCACACTGTCTTCAGGAGGTGCAGTTGCCAATGGCTTCGCCCTTGAGATTTTTGGTGAAGGGGCCGGCTTTGAAGCTTTTGGCTTCTTCAACTGCTTTGGCTTCGGCACTACAGGCGCGTCATCAGACTCAGTGTCGGCTGCAGGCTCATTCACTGCAGTCCCTTGAACCAAGATGTAGGTGATGAGGCCTTCAAGGTTGGCGAAAGGACCGATGACATTGGGTTCTGCATGTCGTGTGCCATCTGCCCTTGGAGATGAGGGACCAGGGTTGAAGTCTAACCCAAAAGTCTTCTTGTTCTGCTTCGCTGAGTTCTGAGCAAACTGGAAGTTGCGCTTGAACAGATTGTCGTCACGACACCATAGCAGTGACGACGAGTGTGCATCAGCAGGTTGTGGTCCACGGACCATGCATGGATAGAAGCCTTGAGCAATGGCTTCATCTCTGGACCTGGGTAGAAGATTCTTGAATAGGATGTCTCCCCACGGTCTCTTGATGGCGTTTTTCTCAGCATACTCCTGGGTCACAAATCTGTATTTGAACCATTGTTCTGCCCAATATCTTCGAATCCATTAGATTCGAGTCTTGCGCTGACTGTAATCCTCTTTAGGATCTGTCTTGTACATTTCTGAGAGTTCATCTGGCAGATCTCTGGAGGTCTCACCACGACGCTTTCTGCCACCCTTCCTTGCTGCTTTCTCTGAAGCCATAAACTTTAACTTGAAAGGCTTCAAGACGTTCAAAGGCTTCAAAGGTTTTCGTTTGCTGGACCAACAGGAACTGGCTTCGGGAGAATTTATGTGATGCTGTAAGAATTCTGCAAATGAATGCAGACTATGAGAACCAAAGGATTCTCCCACGGACATGTACCTGTGACAGCATTAAGGTGCGAGGGAAGGGGAAGAGGTCATATGCATTCTCAGAAGATTTTGAAGATAAATCAGTTTAGAAGACATTGACCTCATCGTGCGAAGACATTCACTCATAGATAAGAAGTTGGTTCCAGATTTTTACGAATCCATAGATCAGTACAAGTGAGGAATCTAACTACTTTGTGAAGCACAAGTGAATGTACTAGGCATGTTATGAGATGCAGTATTAGAGAGATCTAGCTTGTGTGAACAGAAACTACTTGTGGTAGAAAGTGACAAATCCATAGGATTAATGGTGCTGTAAAAAGAGGAAGTTTTATTTACCACACTAAGAACTGCTAGATGGAGTGTAAGGTGAGGCCGAGCAGTTCGATCTTCTATGCCCTAACTTGGCGACGGAGGACACCTACGGCGACGGCGGAGAGGACAATGTCCGTGGTCGGCGTGAAGACGGTGTCAGAGAGGTTGATGCAGCGAAGCGCTTCGTCGCCAGCGTCGTCGAGGGCTAGCGGTGGCGCTAGGGTTCATGCGAGGGTGGAAGAAGAGATAATGACCGCTATGAGTGTGTATTTATAGGCACAGGGGCGGCACTGTGCTATTACACAGGTGCCCCTAGCGATTCGCATATGAGGAACACGTGGCCATTATGCGGAATTTTGGGGTTTGTTCCACGTCCCACGCATGCCTGGATTGTCGGGTGGTCGTTCCTACTTCTCCGGATTTCATGTGGAGGAATGAGCATTGAAAACGGACTTAATGGTTGTCTCTGTATCTTCTGCTGACAAGGACGCAGAGAAGACATTCGACAGTTTCAATAGAATGCATATGACTTGGGGAGATAGAGTTTGAGATAGAAAGCATAGAGAGGTTAGGGTCCGATCACATTCACTTAGTTCAAAAGATTCAACACGAAGACATAGCTATAAGTGAATGCTGTAGAGGACAGAACACTAGCATATATATATATATATATAATCAATATATAATCAACATAGTGAAGATAATCATGAAAATATGTTGAGATCGAAGCCAAACCAAATGTGAAGACATTGCAAGGTAACGCCATGAGTGAAACACTTCAAAATAGAACGTTTGGTGGTGGCGTTACCCACCGTATAGGAAGTATTAGACCCAGACACGGCGCACAATTATCGTGGCGCTCCGAAGTCAAATTCCACATTAATGTATTCACACTTAGAATGTATGTCTTCATTGATTGAAGATATACTTTACTTCGTGTGTTGCACATCTAAGTCATCAATTTGCATAAGGGTTAGGATGTGTGCCTGATCACAAGACATTTGAGGATTCCAGGATATTTAGCTCACACCGTAACTTGCAAAACCTCTTCTCATCCAAGGGCTTGGTGAAGATATCTACCAATTGCTCTTCAGTGTTGACGTGTATGATATCAATGTCTTCCTTCACAACATGATCTCTGAGAAAGTGATGACGAATTTCAATGTGCTTTGTCTTCGAGTGCTGAACTGGGTTGTTGGCAATCTTGATGGCGCTTTCGTTGTCGCAGTAAAGTGGCACTTGCTTCAGATGAATGCCATAGTCCTTGAGTGTTTGCTTCATCCATAGAAGCTGAGCGCAGCAAGATCCAGCAGCAATGTATTCAGATTCAGCAGTGGAGAGAGATACACAGTTCTGCTTCTTTGAAGACCAACATACAAGTGATCATCCCAGAAAGTGACATGTGCCTGATGTAGACTTGCGATCGACTTTGTCACCAGCATAATAAGCATCCGAAAATCCAACCAGATCAAACTCTGAGCCCTTTGGATACCATAATCCTAGAGTTGGGGTGTGAGCCAAATATCAAAGAATTCGCTTCACAGCTAAGTGATGCGACTCCTTTGGTGCCGCTTGAAATCGAGCACACATGCAAACACTAAGCATAATATCTGGCCTAGATGCACATAGATAAAGTAAAGAACCAATCATGGAGCGGTATACCTTTTGATCGAACTCTTTACCATTGTCGTCAGGACCCAGATGATGTTTGGCTGGCATTGGTGTTGTGAAGCCTTTGCAGTCTTGCATACCGAACTTCTTCAGGCAATCTTTGAGATACTTCTCTTGAGATATGAAGATGCCATTGCGTTGTTGTCGTATTTGAAGACCGAGGAAGAACTTCATCTCCCCCATCATAGACATCTGATATTGCTCTTGCATCATATATCCAAACTCTTCACTGTACTTCTGATTGGTGCAGCTGAAGCTAATGTCATCCACATATATTTGGCACACAAACAGTTCACCATCATATGTCCTCGTGAAAAGAGTGGGATCTAGGGAACCAGGTATGAAGCCTTTTCTCTTCAGGAAGTATTTCAGTGTGTCATACCAGGCCCGAGGGGCTTGTTTGAGGCCATACAGTGCCTTGTTGAGCTTGTATACCATGTCAGGATGTTTTGGATCTTCAAAGCCAGGCGGTTGTGCAACATACACTTCTTCTCCAATCTTGCCATTGAGAAAGGCACTATTCACATCCATTTGATATAGAAGTATGTTATGATGATTTGCATAGGCCAGCAGTATGCATATGGCTTCAAGTCTAGCCACATGAGCAAATGTTTCATCGAAGTCAATGCCTTCCACTTGAGTATATCCTTGAGCAACGAGACGAGCTTTGTTTCTGACAACTTGACCATGCTCATCTTGCTTGTTGCGGTATATCCATTTGGTGCCTATTATATTGTGCTTCCGTGGATTAGGACGCTTAACCAGTTCCCATACATTATTCAGCTCAAACTGTTGAAGCTCTTCTTGCATAGCTTGAATCCATTCAGGTTCCATGAAGGCTTCTTCAACTTTCTTGGGTTCTGTTATTGAGACGAATGCGAAGTGCCCACAGAAATTTGCTAGCTGAGTTTCCCTTGAATGAGTGAGTGGACCAGGTGCATTGATGATATCAATTATTCTTTCAATCTGCACTTCATTGGCAACGCGAGGATGTACAGGGCGAAGACTTTGCTCTTGCTGTTCATTGTCGTTGCTAGAAGGAATGTCTTTAGGCTGAGCATTGTCTTCATGTTGATCAGGTGCTGAGATGATAAGTTCTTCTTCAGGATGAGCTTCAAAAGGTATAATTTCTCCAGTTCCCATTAGCTTGATTGATTCACTGGATGGAACTTCATCTAGCACATTTGACAGCTGCTCTCTTTGTGAACCGTTGGTCTCATCGAACCGCACATCCACTGTTTCAACCACTTTGTAATGAAAGAGATTGAAGACTCTGTAGGAGTGCGAATCCTTTCCATATCCAAGCATAAAACCCTCATGTCCTTTTGGTGCAAATTTTGAGGTGTGATGTGGGTCCTTGATCCAGCACCTTGCGCCAAATACTCTGAAGTAACTGACATTTGGCTTCTTGCTAGTAAGGAGCTCATAAGATGTCTTGTTCAGTAGCTTGTGAAGATAAACACGATTGATTGTATGGCATGCAGTATCAATGGCTTCGGGCCAGAATTTTCTTGGGGTCTTGTATTCATCTAGCATCGTTCTGGCCATCTCAATTAGTGTTCTGTTCTTGCGTTCGACGACGCCATTCTGCTGTGGCGTGTACGGGGCTGAGAATTCATGTGTGATGCCCAAGGTATCAAGATATGTATCAAGGCCAGTGTTCTTGAATTCAGTGCCATTGTCACTTTTGATGTGCTTTATCTTGGCGCCAAAATTGTTCATAGCTCGATTGGCGAAGCATCTGAAGACATCCTGCACTTCAGTCTTGTAAAGAATTATGTGCACCCAAGTATATCTAGAATAATCATCAACAATAATGAAGCCATAGAGGCAAGCAGTAGTAGTTAGAGTTGAGTAATGAGTGGGACCGAAAAGATCCATGTGAAGCAGTTCGAAGGGTCGAGTAGTGGTCATGATTGTCTTCGAGGGATGTTTGGCCCTCGTCATCTTCCCTGCTTCACAGGCACCGCATAAGTGGTCTTTCTTGAACTTGACGCCCTCGATGCCTATGACATGCTTCTTCTTCGCAAGGGTGTGGAGGTTCCTCATGCCAGCATGTCCAAGCCTCCGATGCCAGAGCCAGCATTCTGAAGCCTTTGCTAGAAGACATACTGCAAGCTGTGGCCCTGCTGAGAAATCTACCACGTACAAATCATCTTTTCGATACCCTTCAAACACTAGAGACTTGTCAGATTCCATTAGTACAAGGCAATGATATTTTCCAAACATTACGATCATGTTCAAATCGCAAAGCATTGAGACAGACATTAAGTTGAAGCCAAGGGATTCAACAAGCATGACTTTATCCATGTGTTGATCCCTTGAGATTGCAACTCTACCTAGACCCAATACCTTACTTTTACCAGTGTCAGCAAATGTGATGTGGCTCTTGTCGGATGGACGTAAGGTTGAGTCCATAAGAAGACTTCTTTTGCCAGTCATGTGATTTGTACACCCACTGTCAATAATCCATTCTAAATACGCTGGTGTCGTACCCTACAGTGCAGTTAGGGGGATAGGCTTCACCAAGAGCATTGTGAAGCAAAAACATTTGACAAACCAGTGGGTTATGAAAGCTTAGATCCAGGTTAGGACTAATAGGGAGAGTAGCAAGTGATTCAGGTACGAAGTACATAGTAAGACCATTTGGGCATTTGATCTTGCGCCCTACAAGATGTTTAAGGTCCCCCGCAATAGCGTTAGACGATTTTGGTTTTCTGCTGGAGACCTTTCCCTGCAAAAGAGAGTTAAGCTTTCTTAGCCACCCACATCAAGGGCGGCTTAGAAGCAATAAGTCTAAGTGCAGCATCTGAGAATTTTGGCTTTGAAGCCTTAGCAAACAGTCTTGCAGGCGGACAATAGTACTCATAAGAATAAGCAGAATAGTTCTTGGTCTTATGAACATGGCGGTTTGATGAACCGCTCTCATATTCATATGCCTGAGTATGGTTTCCCTGCAAAACATTTGTGTTAGTGCGACTCAGGTGAGTCCTCTGTTTGTATGAAGCCTTTGGACCGTATGAAGCCTTTGGACCGTATGAAGCCTTTGGTCTGAGGTTTGTCTTCTTCACGTGAGGTGTCATGATGACATTCACAGAAAGACTCTCCAGACACCTTTTCAGAACCCAGATCTTCTTCATAGGCGGTCCATTCCTGCAGTTAGTACCAATGTACCTGGCAAATACTTCATCATTCTGATTCTTAAACAGTATATAGTTTGCATCAAAGGATTCATCAATGATAATGGGGTTAGCACAAGTGAAGCCAGATAGATTGGATGGATCTGCTGAAGGTTCCTTTGCAGCAACCCACATGGTTTTGGGGTACTGCTCAGGTTTCCAGTAAGAGCCATCTGCATTCATTTTCCTTACGAACCCTACACCCTCTTTCCTAGGGTTTCGGTTCAGAATCTGCTTTTTCAGGACATCACATAGCGTCTGATGCCCTTTAAGACTTCTGTACATCCATGTTTCAAGCAATGTCTTCAACCTAGCATTCTCATCAGCAATAGCGGTGGTATCCTCAACAGAGGGGTTAGTTACCACATCAACAGTTGAAGATATTGCAACAGCAGTAGCAGTAGAACATTCAGCAACAGAAATAGCATTATCACGCTCAATGCATTTAAGTCATGGTGGTTCAAATCCTTCCTGAGCGGGACTGGTCTGTTTGGCGCGAAGTGACTCGTTTTCCGTTTGAAGATCTTCATGAACCGCTGTCAATTTCTCAAGATCTTGCTTCCTTTGAATATAATCATAGGAAAGCTTTTCATGAGTTGTTGAGAGAGTTTCATGATGACTTTCAAGTTCCTGATACTTAACATGAAGATTTTTTATGTCTTCAATTAAGGATTCAGATCGAGTCATTTCAGCACCTAACAGATCATCGCTTCTGTCTAACAGTTTTTGAATATGCTCCATAGCTTTTTGTTGTTCAGTTGCAATTTTAGCAAGTGTTTTGTAGCTAGATTTTGAACCACAATCAGAGTCATCGTCACTAGATGTTTGATAGTGAGTAGTGCGTGTGTTTACCTTGGCACCGCGTGCCATGAAGCAGTAGGTAGAAGCGGAGTAGTCCTTGTCATTTGCATCGGTGTCGGTGATGAAGTCATTGTCTTCAGTGTTGAAGATGGACTTGGCAACGTATGCTGTAGCCAGACTTGCGACGCCTGAGTCGGATTCCTCCTCAGACTCCACCTTCGCCTCCTCAGAAGCAGACTCCTCCTCTGAATCCATTTCCTTGCCAACAAACGCATGTGCCTTGCCAGATGAGCTCTTCTTGTGTGATGAAGACTTTGAGGAAGACTTGGAAGAAGACTTTGAGTATTTCTTCTTCTTCTTCTTCTTGTCGTCAGAGTCATATTCCTTGCTCTTCTTCTTCTTTTTGTTCTCATTGTCCCACTGTGGACACTCAGAGATGAAGTGGCCAAGTTTCTTGCACTTGTGACATGTTTTCTTCTTGTAGTCATGAGCAGGAGCTTCATCATTCCTTGAACTTGCTCAGGAAGACTTTCTGAAGCGTTTCTTCTTGGTGAAATTTTGGAACTTCTTGACAAGCATAGCAAGTTCCCTTCCAATGTCTTCAGGATCACCAGAACTGCTGTCAGATTCTTCTTCAGATGAGGAGACAGCTTTTGCCTTCAAGGCACGAGTTCGCCCATAGTTTGGACCATAGATATCTCTTTTCTCCGAAAGCTGAAACTCATGTGTGTTGAGCCTCTCAAGTATGTCAGACGGATCGAGTGTCTTGAAATCAGGACGTTCTTGAATCATCAGGGCCAGGATGTCAAACAAACTATCAAGTGATCTCAGCAGCATCTTGACGACTTCGTGTTTGGTAATCTCAGTGGTGCCGAGGGCTTGAAGCTCATTTGTGATGTCAGTGAGTCGGTCAAATGTGTGTTGGACATTTTCATTGTCATTTCACTTGAAGCGGTTGAAGAGGTTGCGAAGGACACTGATTCTCTGATCTCTCTGGGTTGAGATGCCTTCATTGACCTTGGAGAGCCAGTCCCAGACCAGCTTGGATGTCTTCAAAGCACTCACACGGCCATACTGTCCTTTGGTCAGATGACCACAGATGATATTCTTGGCAGTAGAGTCTAGTTGAACGAGTTTCTTGACATCAGCAGCAGTGACACCTTCTCCAGCCTTGGGAACGCCGTTCTCGACGACATACCATAGGTCGACGTCAATGGCTTCAAGATGCATGCGCATCTTATTCTTCCAGTAGGGATATTCAGTTCCATCAAAGACGGGGCACGCGGCGGAGACTTTAATTATCCCTGCAGTCGACATAGCTAAAACTCCAGGTGGTTAAACCTAATCACACAGAACAAGGGAGCACCTTGCTCTGATACCAATTAAAAGTGCATTATATCGACTAGAGGGGGGGTGAATAGGCGATTTTTATTGAAGTCTTCAGAACATAGAAGTTTTGAAGACAAACGATAAAATTAAACCTATTACCATGCAGCGGAAGGTAGACTACACTAGGCAAACCATAGTCAAGTATTCAGTGAAGTGAAAGCACAAAGACTAATAGCAGCTAGGTAGTAAGGATCAGGTAGGAAGATATTGTGAAGCCAAACAGAACACGCAGTCACTCAGTGAAGAAAAATGATAGTGCAAACATACAATGACTTCACAAGGAGTAACAGTAAGTAAAGTGAAGTGAAGATGAAACCAGTGACTCGTTGAAGACAATGATTTGTTGGACCAGTTCCAGTTGCTGTGACAACTGTACGTCTGGTTGGAGCGGCTAGGTATTTAAACCTTAGGACACACAGTCCCGGACACCCAGTCCTGAACACGTAGCTCAGGACACCCAGTCCTCACCGTATTCTCCTTGAGCTAAGGTCACATAGACCTCGCCCAATCACTCTGGTAAGTCTTCAAGGTAGACTCCCAAACCTTCACAGACTTCGTTCACCGGCAATCCACAATGTCTCTTGGATGCTCAGAACGCGATGCCTAACCGGCTGGAGGATGCATAGTCCTCAAGTGTAATAAGTCTTCAGATCACACAGACAAGAAGACTTAAGTGATGCCCAATTCTCTCTGGCTCTGGTGGTTAGGGCTTTATCCTCGCAAGGAATTCTCTCTCAAAGGCTTCGAGGTGGGTTGCTCTCAAACGACAAAAGCCGTACTTTCAATCTGAGCAGCCAACCGTTTATGGTTGTAGGGGGTGGGCTATTTATAGCCACTTGGCAACCCGACCTGATTTGTCCGAAATGACCCTGGGTCACTAAGGAACTGACACGTGTTCCAACGGTCAGATTTCAAACTCACACGGCAACTTTACTTGGGCTACAAGCAAAGCTGACTTGTCCGACTCTGGACAAGATTCGCTCTCATAGTCTTCACTCGAAGACATAGGTTTTTGGTTTAGCCATCACTTCAGTCATTCTGACTGGTTCTCTTGGACCCCACTTAACAGTACGGTGGTTCCTATGACTCAACACAAAAGAAAAAGAACTACGAAAGATCTAAGTCTTCGAGCTCCATAGGCTTCATATAGTGTCTTCTCTTGTCATAGTCTTCAATGTGAATATCTTCATATACCACCTTTGACTTCAATGTCTTCATACATTTTTAGGGGTCATCTCTGGTAGTAAAACCGAATCAATGAGGGACTTCTACCTGTGTTATCCTGCAATTCTCACCAACACATTAGTCCCTCAACTAGGTTTGTCGTCAATACTCCAAAACCAATTAGGGGTGGCACTAGATGCACTTACACGATGCAGGAGATACCGACGAACCAACGCCCATAGGGCATTGGACAGCCACCTCATCTCACGATGTGTACATGGTGGATACCCCTAAAGGAAGCAACAACGAGGAAAAAGGGGATGGGACTGGAGATCGACCCCCCGAAAAGCAATCAAAACGTCGGCGTAAACGCCGACCCAAGCCCCGCCTCGACAAAAACCCAGCCATAGAGCAGGACGAGCCGGTAGACGACGAGCAGGCCTTAGAGCAACCGTCCGAACAGGGCAACACGGACAGAGAAACCGAACATCCCTCCTCCGGCGAAAACATCATTCCAGACGACCTCACGCCGGATAAACCTATGGAGCAGAAGAATCTCCACGAGAGGCTCGTTGCAACTGCACGCAGCCTAAAAAAGCAGAAGCGGAAGCTAAAAACAGCGGAAGATGCACTCCGGATTAGATGGAGCAAAGTAATCAGTACCGCAGATAAATACAGCGACAGTCGCCGCACTAAAAGCTATCCAAAAAGAAAGCTACTGCCTGAATTCGACGAATAGGCCCTAGAGCCCTCGCATTCAAAAAATGAGAAAGCCACACGGTCGGATAGACGACCCCATAAAGTGGCAAGCGGCGCCACACCTAAATCGGCATGCGACCCACTTAAGGATTCGCATCATGGCCCAGTCAGGTCCATTTATGGGCCAAGAAAGCAAGCTCTCGTAAACAACGCTATGAAGCCATCATCAGAATCCGGCACACCCAAATATAGGGGCGCCGCACACCCCCTATGTTTCACCGATGAGGTCCTGGACTATGAATTTCCAGAGGGATTCAAACCCGTAAACATAGAGGCATATGATGGAACAACAGACCCTGGAGTTTGGATCGAGGATTATATCCTCCACATACACATGGCTAGAGGAGATGATCTCCACGCCATAAAATATTTACCCCTTAAGCTTAAAGGGCCAGCCCGGCATTGGCTTAAAAGCCTTCCCGAAAACACAATTGGAAGCTGGGAAGAGCTCAAGGATGCTTTCCGAGCAAACTTTCAAGGGACCTATGTCCGCCCTCCGGATGCAGACGATCCTAGTCACATAACTCAACAACCCAGAGAATCAGCTCGGCAGTTCTGGAATAGATTCCTCACTAAAAAGAATCAGATAGTCGACTGTCCGGACGCCGAAGCCTTAGCAGCTTTCAGGCACAACGTCCGAGATGAATGGCTCGCCAGACACCTCGGCCAAGAAAAGCCAAGAACAATGGCCGCACTAACAAGCCTCATGACCCGCTTTTGTGCAGGGGAGGACAGCTGGTTGGCAAGGTGCAGCCCCAGCGACCCAAGTACATCCGAGACTAGGGATGGAAATGGAAAACCGCGACGCAACAAGGACCGTCGCTGGACTAAGGACAAAAGTCCGAAGAGCACGGCAGTCAATGCCGGATTCAAATGCTCACGACAAAATTAGGCAAAATTGCCCCCCCCCCAGGACAACAGGGACGATCCATCCAACCTAAATAAAATCCTGGACAGGATATGTCAGATACACAGTACTCCCGGGAAGCCTGCTAACCATACCCACAGAGACTGTTGGGTTTTCAAACAATCCGGCAGACTCCATGCCGAACACAAGGGGCTCGACACACCAAGCGAAGACGAGGACGAACCCCAAAAGCAGAGCACCAGGAAACAAAAGAACTTCCCACAAGAAGTAAAAACAGTGAACTCACTTCACATAACAAAACGTGCGGCGCCCGTAAAGGTACGCACCACACGGCCCATCCCCAAAGGGTCCTGCAACTGGTTGTCAAAACCGATCAGCTAGATTATTCTAGAAATATCAAGAATGTAGGCTGGACTGCCTTGATACTCGATCCAATAATTGGCGGACTCCAGTTTTCAAATGTCCTTATGGACGGCGGCAGTGGACTAAACCTGATATATCAGGATACAATCCAGCACATGGGGATAAACCCAGCAAGAATCCGCCGCAGCAAAACCTCCTTTCAAGGGGTAATACCTGGTCCGGACACCCATTCTATGGGTTTCCTCCGGCTCGAAGTCATATTCGGCTCTGCCGATAACCTCCGCCGCGAAAAGCTGACCTTCCATATCGTCCCGTTCTCAAGTCGCTATCAAGCACTACTGGGACGTGAAGCTTTCGCTCGCTTTAACGCAATACCGCATTATGCATCACTTACGCTTAAGATGCCCGGTCCACGAGGCATCATCTCTTTGAAGGGGAAGCACTAAAGTGCGCCTCCCCAAGCAGAGGACTGTGCGGCCGCTTTGACAGCCCCACAGCAAAATGGCCTCACCAGCCAAAAAACTTCGAAATAGGTCATTCAAGACCACGAACGCAGATAGACGAGTTCGGTGCACAATCATCATTGATGCAGGCCTAGTGGCCACATACCCCCGCACTAGGGGCTCCACGCATATACAATAAGAGACAATAAAGCTCAATCTTATATATTTTACTTTTTACTTTGTTTATTTTCAACTTTTTCGGCACGACCCGTTTTCAACTCAGTTCCTCTCTTTTACAAATGAACTTCGTGCGGCGCCCGTCCAGGATACGGCACAACGGAGACACAGGCGCAGACGTGCAGTAGGGACCCGTCCTAAAGGGTTCTTTTTAGATTAAGACCCTGCATAAACCTTTTTTACTGTCTCTCGTTGCTACACATCCCCTGGTTTTTTCTGATATAACCAAGGAGGAGGCTGGCGTCTTGGCATGTGGCCATGTCAGAATTTTTGCATGTACCTGGACACTAGGGGCTTTTTTAATAAAGAGTGTTGTTTCACCCGCACTCATAAAGACCAAACACCTTAGGGAGTGTTCGGCGTCGCGAGTTTTGGCATTATATGCATCGGCTCCGAATCATGTCTTTGGTCAAATGTTGGGTTGCCCGGCTCCTGAGTTCGGCTACCTTACGTTCCGCTCTATCGGCTAAGGTAGCACCAGGAGAACTACTGCGATTGTGCCCCAGTTCGGCCGGGCGAGCACCTCAGTAGAGAAAGCCGAAAACTGACTGTCATGATGCAGCGTGAGACCGGTCAGCCACTCGATGACCTATCGGAATCTATCGGATTCCTCCGCTTTAACAAAGGGCCGCTTCCTGGTCAGGCACATACGCGCCCCGAACTCGGGCGAGCGCAGTCGCCACCAAGGGGCTACCTAAATAGTCTCACCGTCAAGCTACTATGGCTAAGTGAAAGTGTTAAAGCATTATAGTCCGCTTGCCTGGCCCGCTGCGCTATCACCTCCTTTGTAGGACCAAGACATTGGGTTAAGTGTGAAAATGCGTCTTCTGCGAGCACCCCCGCACTATGTGCGTGGGGGCTGAAGCCAACGACTGCCATCTTTCAGATTTTGTATATACATATATATATATCTTAAAACGGCCGCACAGGAGGTGTTCCCATTACTTGAAGGCACAAGTATAAAAAGGCCACTACAGTTTATCAAAATATTACTTTATAATTACATATGCTATCATAACATAGCATCTTTCGAGCACTGCGTCTCTATTACACGAGCGCCTTCAAGGACTTCCTGAAAATAGTGCTCGGAGGGTACTCGGCTTTTGTCCGAATCTCGGGACGCAACAATGGTGGTCTCCATCTCTGCCCAGTATGTCTTGACACGGGCAAGAGCCATCCTTGCGCCCTCTATGCATGCTGACCTCTTCATTGCATTAATACGCGGCACCGCGTCAAGGAATTGCTGCACCAAGCTGAAATAACTCTTCGGCTCCGATCTCCCCGGCCACAGATGACCCATGACGTACTTCATGGCGAGTCCGGACAACCTATTCAGTTCGGCCCATTGAGCCAAACGATCGTCCACTGCCAGCGGACGCTCTGGATTGTGAAACTGCGACCAGAAAAGCTTTTCCACTTCGCGATCTTTCTGATCTCAAAAGTGTTCGGTCGCATCAGCAGCACTCGCTGCCAAATCTAGATAGGTATCCTCCACACTCCACATCCGGTCCAACGGAGCAAACTTCGGATCACAAAATCTCCTTCACAGCATAAAGGGCTTTCTAGCCGCAATCTGTTCGGCCTGACGCAGCTCCTCCTTCGCAGCTCTCATCGCAGAGCGCGCGTCCTTGGCATTGGAAGCCAATAACTCTAAGTCCGTCTGTTTCGCCTGGTCTTCTTTCTCAAGAAGTCTGCAACGGTCTGCAACACTCTTTAACTTTTCGGCCATCTCGGCCATCTCTTCCTTGCTTTGGCAATGAGCAGCCTGTTCGGCTCTCAGCTCTTCAAGGGCTTTCTTGGTAGCCGCATCACTTTCTCTGGCTTGTTCTTTAGCTCGGGCAAGTTTTGCCCTAAGACTCTCCACGGCGGCCGCACCATCTGCGTCAAGCACACGCATCGTAAGACACTGGCATAAAACTCTTCTTACCTGATGTCGCCCAAGGAATTACATACCTTGAGCCTCATCAAGCCGCTTGTTGACAAGCGCGATGTCGGCATCTGCCACGTCCAGTTGCCGCTTTAGTTCGGCAAAATCATCAGTTCGGCTCGATTCCGGACACCCTGCCGCCTACATTCAAAGGTGACATCTTAGACCTGGGATTATGATCCTCCGCGTGCCGTCATTTCTTGACGACGCGCAGAGTCTCAGGGGCTACTATCTACACAGGGCGCATCTTATTCATGCGCAACTGACAAAAGTGTACATTATCTAATGTACCTCAAAACCCGTCAGTAAACTTTTGACGGCCTCATGCAATCCGCTCTCTGCGGATGAGATCCTTTCAATCACCGTGCCCATCAATGCACGGTGCTCCTCCGAGATAGAAGCTCGCCCCAGCAGAATCTTTAGCTCCTCCGGCCGAGCACCAGACGGTGCCGGACTTGTCCCACGACCTCTTTCAAAGGCCGGACGCAGAGAACCTCGGGGGGCCACATAGCTATCTTCCGCCTCTGCCGGATTCGGAGAAACCCTCCGTGACGACACCTCAGGGTCGCCCGCCTCGCTAGGCGGTACGGCAGGGGGAGACATCCCGCTCTCCATCATCTCCGGAAGGAGATCCCCCGAAGACGAGCTCTACTGAGAAGGGCTGAGGTCCGAGCTACAGGGTAAAAATTCGGTTAATCTTCTTAGATCTAAATCAAGGATTTCCCTCATCCCTCAAAAGGAAAATCTTTTTCTACTTACGGCTCGCTGGAGGGCTGATCCCCTTGAGGGCGTAGTCCGGCCGAGGAACTCCCCAGCGTCGGACCCTCTGACGAGGATTTTTTCCCCCGCTTCGAGGCCATGGTTTCCGGGTCATCAGAGGCGGCTCTCTTCTTCCCCTTATGAGAGGAATTGTCGGTTCCTCCCTTCGGAGCAACCTCCTTCGAGGAGGACATAGTTTCCTTGTCCTCCCCCTTGCTTCCCTCCAAAGGCATTATCTCCAGCATCCTGACCAGCACGGGATCCGGCCTGGTTTCGGGAAGGGGAGCCAGACACCTGATCAGCTTTGCCTTCGCTATCCACTCCTGCTTAAAAGGACGGCTCTTTTAGGGGCAAGTTTATGACAATTATACGGATAGAAGGTCCGGGCACAAGGTTGCTTACTTGAGTATCCGGGCGATTGCAGCTTAGGCCTGCGTCCTCGGTTAAATCCGGACACATCTCTCGTGATCCGAAGAACAGTTTATACATCTCCGCGGGCGTTGCGCCCATGAAATTCTGGAGAGCTCGCGGTCCCTCTGGATTAAACTCCCACAGGCGAAGGGAGCGACGTTTGCCGGGCAATATTCGGCGAATCAGCATGACCTGCGTCACCTTGACCAGGCTGAGGTCTCCTTCCAAGAGATCCTTAATGCGGCCCTGTAACAAGGGCACGTCTTTGGGCAAACCCCAATCTAACCCTCTGTTAACCCATGATGCTAACCATGGTGGGGGACCCGAGCGAAAGGCAGGAAGCGCCACCCACTTGGTGCTCCGGGGAGTGGTGATATAGAACCACTCTCGTTGCCACAAGCCTAGCTCCTCTTTAAAAGAGCCCTCGGGCCATGGAGCATTAGCATTTTTGCTTATAACAGCGCCTCCGCACTCTGCGTGCCATCCCTTGATCATCTTCGGCTCCACTTTGAAAGTCTTGAGCCATAATCCGAAGTGAGGGGTAACACGGAGGAACGCTTCGCATACAACGATAAACGAGGAGATATGGAGGATGGACTCCGGAGCTAAGTCGTGAAATTCCATCCCGTAATAAAACAGTAGTCCCCTCACAAAGGGATCCATCGGGAAGCCTAACCCCCGAAGGAAGTGAGACACGAACACTACGCTCTCACCGGGCTGGGGACTGGGGATAGCCTGCCCTTGAGCAGGCAACCTGTGCGAAATTTCGGCGGTCAAGAACTTAGCCTCTCTCAACTTTAGCACGTCCTCCTCCGTGACAGAGGAGGGCATCCATCGGCCTTGAAGGTCGGAACCGGACATTGTCGAAGGTCTGAGGCGCCCGGAATCTGGAGCCTAGGGTGTTGGAACTCGAGGCGATGGGCAAACTCGTTTTGGGATTGGAGAAAAGGAGTAAGGCCCTGGTCTCTTTATAAGAGGTTGAATACCAGGAGCCCTCCCCGTAACCGTTTGGGACTCGCCTTTAATCGAGAAAACATGCTAACGGGCACGATTGGGTTACCCACGTCCGTATTGATGAGAATCCCAAAGGGGGCACACGATCTCTGCTTTGACAAGACGTGCCAAGGAAACTGCCTCGCAAAACACGCTGAGGTGGAAAAGTGAAATCGATTCAAGTAAAGGACTTGGCTGTAGTGTGTTGACGCACTGCGGAATACGTCAGCAGATTTGATTTGTGTTAATATTATTCTCTCTATGGCAATATGTGGAAGCTTATTTTGCAGAGCCGGACACTACTCTTGGTGTTTACAATCTTCTATGAAGGACTTGGAGGAGGAACCCGCCTTGCAATGCCGAAGACAATTTGCGCGCCGGACTCGTCGTCATTGAAGCCAGGTTCAGGGGCTACTGAGGGAGTCCCGGATTAGGGGGTGTTCGGATAGCCAGACTATACCTTCAGCCGGACTCCTGGACTATGAAGATACAAGATTGAAGACTTCGTCCCGTGTCCGGATGGGACTTTCCTTGGCGTGGAAGGCAAGCTTGGCGATGCGGATATTCAAGATCTCCTACCATTGTAACCGACTCTATGTAACCCTAACCCTATCCGGTGTCTATATAAACCGGAGGGTTCTAGTCCGTAGGCAATCAATTCCATATACAACAATCATACCATAGGCTAGCTTCTAGGGTTTAGCCTCCTTGATCTCGTGGTAGATCTACTCTTGTACTACCCATATCATCAATATTAATCAAGCAGGACGTAGGGTTTTACCTCCATCAAGAGGGCCCGAACCTGGGTAAAACATCGTGTTCCCTACCTCCTGTTACCATCCGGCCTAGACGCACAGTTCGGTACCCACTACCCGAGATCCGCCGGTTTTGACACCGACAAAGACCTTTCCCGGTGTCTGGATGGGACTCTCCTTTGCGTGGATAGCAAGCCTAGCGTTTGGATGTATTATTTCCTTTCTCTGTAAACCGACTTCTGTACAACCCTTGACCCCCCCCCCCCCCGGTGTCTATATAAACCGGAGGGTTTAGTCCGTAGAGGCTATCACAAATCGCATAGGCTAGACATCTAGGGTTTCAGCCATTACGATCTCGAGGTAGATCGACTCTTTTAACCCCCATACTCATCAAATACAACAAGAAGGATGTAGGGTTTTATGTCCATTAAGAGGGCCTGAACCTGGGTAAACATTGGTCACCCTTGTCTCCTGTGTCCTTCGATCCTCAGACGCACAGTTCGGGACCCTGTACCCGAGATCGGCCGATTTTGAAACCGACACCATGCCCTAAAGATATTAAAGGTATTCGTAGTTGAGGGAGTCCTGGATTAGGGGGTCCTCGAGTGTCCAGTCAATCCAATATGGGCTGGACTGATGGGCCGTGAAGATAAAACATAAGACTATCCCCCATGTCCGGGTAGGACTCCTATATGCGTGGACGGCAAGTTTGGTGTCTGGATATACTATTTCTTTCCCTTGTAAACCGACTCTGTACAACCCTAGGCCCCTCCGGAGGGGTTAGTCCGTAGAGGCTATCAAAACAATCATAGGCTAGACAGCTAGGGTTTAGCCATTATGATCTCGAGGTACATCAACTCTTGTAACCCCTATACTCATCGAATACAATGAAGTAGGACGTAGAGTTTTACCTCCTTAAAGAGGGCCCGAACCTGGGTAAATGTGTCCCCATTGTCCCTTGTTACCATTGATCCTTAGACTCACAGCTTGGGCTCCCCTACCCGAGATCTGCCGGTTTTGACACCGACATTGGTGCTTTCATTGAGAACTCTGCTGTGTAGTCACGTAAAGTGATCCATGGCTCGCCCTATCATCAATAACAATATCACTTATGGAAGGAGCCTAACTTCAGGACAGGTCCTCCAGCTCAGCGGTTTCACCATGGGTGCCTGCATGGCCATTAAGCCGACATCGTCCCCCGCGATCGCCAAGCACCACCCCCGCATCGATCTCGAATACTCTGAAAAGATGGACCCGGCGGACATCTCGTCCTTAAATGAGCTGCTAGATCGCATCGCCGCCTGGGGCTTTCAACAGACTATGATCGGATCGGGCTTAAACCTGACCAGAGGGAAATCAATCTCCCGTCGATCACCCACTTGGTAGCGGTCGTCGAGGAACGGGCCGAAAATACTTCTTCCCCTAAGTTAAAGACCAGCTATGTTCGGATCTCTGAACCCCTTGAGTCGGACACCCTCCCCTTGGATGAGACTTCGCATCCCTCAAACTCAGGGCCGGACATAGGGTCCGGAGAGCACGTGGATCTTCCCGAACTGGTAACCTCAGAGATTTTACAAGCTCCGGATACAATTTTGGGTCGAGATTTGAGTTTTAGCCCACCCACCCACCACAATCAATACTCCCCAAGTAATTCAGGCCCTCCAGACATATATGATGTGATGTATGTATGGCAACAACCTCAGGAAATGGTCCATCACTTTTGGGCCAGGTTCCTACTTGTCAAAAACAATATCAAAGATTGATGTGATGACGACGCAGTCTCGGTCTTTCATCGCAATTGTACTGACGAGGGAATTTGGAATGCCCTCAACCGCCGTCACATTTAGAGTTTCACGGAACTATCACATGTAGTACGGAAGTACTGCGCGATGGAAAGCACTTGGAAGGCCTAGAAAACCCAATTGGAACATGCTGCCTTTAAGCAGTGCACTGCCCGGGAAAAACGGATACACCCTTACGAGGCATCCGACCATAAGCACGTCGGTAGGAAAAGCAAACCTTTTACGGGATACAGGTCCATTCTTGACGAACTCCTCGACAAGCCCTGTCTGGTTCATGCGACGCTGAGAACTGACTCAACTCACAGCCTTCGAGCATGTTGGGTACTCCAGCAGGTAGCTAAAAGTGGCGAGGCCATGCTCACCACCTCCACTCTAGAGAAGCATTCTCTGGAGGATGACGATTTTAACATCCTTACAGTCTTCGAGACTTTCTCTTCAAATAATCGGTGTAAGAGGGCACTCCGCGACCTCGCCGAAGTCCACCAAGTAACCGCAGTGAGCCCATGGAACGACGCGGCAATAACCTTCACTGATGACGATGAAGCAAGGGCCCGATCAGTCCGAGCACCCACCGCTTTAGTTCTAAACCCAATTGTGGACGACTTTCGACTTACTAAAGTGCTCATGGACGTCTGTAGTGGGCTTAACCTTATCTACGAGGACACGCTCGATAAAATGCAATTCGATCGAACACGCATCGAGCAAAGCGGTACCACCTTTCGAGGCATCATCCCCAGTCTAGAAGCATGATGTTTGTGAGAATTAAGCTTGACATAGTATTCAACACACATGAAGATTATAGGTCGGAGGAGTTTCTCATACCACACCCTTCTTGGGCGGGGCGCTTTTTTACGCTTCCAAGCCGTACCCCATTACAGGTACATGAAGCTTAAAATGCCAGGGCCCAATGGAATAATCACAGTCACGAGTGATCCGGATAAAGCACTCCATGCAAAAAAAAACTCACATCCTTGGCCCTTGAGGCACTCTCCAAAGCCTTTGCGGCCAAAGAATTAACCACCCTCTGATCCACGGTGGACAAGGATGATGTGATCCTCGATAAGAGACCTAAATCCACCTCTTTCAAGCCAGCAGATGAAATACTTAAATTTCAAGTGCACCCGACGGATCCTAATAAAACAGCGTCCATCGGAGCACATTTGGATCTGACGGTAGATGTCTCCTTACGTGCGTACCTACGTGAAAATTGGTATATCTTTGCCTGGCACCCTTCGGACATGCCCGGGATCCCACGCAGACTGGCCGAACACAGCCTTAACATAATCAAAGGGTTCAAACCAGTCAAGCAAATACTGTGGCGATTTTTTGAACCCAGTCTAGCCAAACTACTCGAGGCCGGGTTCATCAGAGAAATCGAACACCCGGATTGGCTAGCCAACTTAGTCATGGTGCCAAAGAAGGATAAATCTTGGCGCCTTTGTGTCGATTTCAAGGACCTCAATAAGGCTTGCCCTAAAGGCCCTTTCCTATTGCCCCGCATTGACCAGATCATTGATGCGACCGCGAGACACGATTCATTGTGTTTCCTCCACGCTTACTCCAGATACCATCAGATTAAAATGAAGGAGTCTGACTAGGCCGCAATGGCGTTCGTCACCCTGTATCGGCCTTTTTGTTTCAACACTATGCCTTTTGGGCTTAAAAAGGCTAGTGCTACTTACCAACGCATGATTCAAACATGCTTGGAAAAACAAATCGACAAGACAGTTGAAGCATATGTGGACGACGTGGTCATCAAGACTAAACACGTCGAATCATTGGTGGATGATCTCCGCCTCACATTTGACAACCTCCGAACATACGACATACGGCTCAATCCGAAAAAATGCATCTTCGGCGTTCCAGCTGGAAAGCTACTCGGGTTCATTGTCTCCCATAGAGGAATCGAAGCAAACCCAACCAAAATCCAAGCCTTGTCGCAATTGGATACGCCAACAAACCTAAAACAGTTCCAAAGCAGGGTGCATAGCGTCCTTGAGCCGCGTTATCTCCAGATTAGGAGAAAAAACATTACCACTCTATAGACTGCTCAGACGCACCGACAAATTTGAATGGACGAAAGCGGCCACAACCGGATTGGAAGAAATAAAAACCTTATAAGCAGGCAATCCAATCCTAGCCGCCCCAAGTGTTGGTGAGCCCATGCTGCTTTATATCTCTGCAACTCACCAGGTAGTGAGCGCCGTACTCATCGTCGAGCGAGGGGAAGAGGGACATAAATTCCCCATCCAAAAACAAGTGTATTGCGTATCGGAGGTCCTTACACCATGCAAATCTTGATACCCTCACTACCAAAAGATAGCTTACATGGTCTTCATGGCATCCCGAAAACTCTGACACTATTTTCAAGAGTGCTCGATCACGCTGGCATCTGAAGTACCACTTAACGACATTATAAACAACAAGGATGCCACCAGCCGCATAGCCAAGTGGGCTATTGAGCTCTTACCGTTTGACATAACATACAAGCCACGCCAAGCTATTAAATCTCAGGTGTTGGCCGACTTCGTCGCCGAGTGGACAGAGGCCGAGCTCCCTAAAGAGTATAGTTCATACTCCAACTGGATCATGTACTTCCATGGCTCTAAAATGCTAGCCGGACTAGGGGTTGGCGTCATCTTGACATCCCCTATGGGGGACATGATACGTCTCCGTCGTATCTATAATTTTTGATTGTTCCATGCCAATATTCTACAACTTTCATATACTTTTGGCAACTTTTTATACTATTTTTGGGACTAACATATTGATCCAGCGCCCAGTGCCAGTTCCTGTTTGTTGCATGTTTTTTTGTTTCACGGAATATCCATATCAAACGGAGTCCAAAGGGATAAAAACTGACAAAGATTTTTTTTGGAATATATATGATTTTTGGGGAAAAGTCCACGCGAGACGGTGCCCGAGGGAGGCACGAGGCAGGGGGGCGCGCCCCACCCCCTGGGCGCACCCCTGACCCTCGTGGCCACCCCGTAAGGTGGTTGGTGCCCTTCTTTCGCTGCAAGAAAGCTATATCCGGATAGAGATCGTGTTAAAATTTCAGCCCAATCGGAGTTACGGATCTCCGGGAAATATAAGAAACGGTGAAAGGGTAGAATTTGAGAACGCGGAAACAGAGAGAGACAGAGAGACAGATCCAATCTCGGAGGGGCTCTCGCCCCTCCCACGCCATGGAGGCCAAGGACCAGAGGGGAAACCCTTCTCCCATCTAGGGACGAGGTCAAGGAAGAAGAAGACGAAGGGGCCCCCTCTCCCCTTCTCTTCCTGTGGCGCCGAACGCTGTCGTGGCCATCATCATCACCGCAATCTTCACCAACAACTTCACCGCCATCATCACCAACTCTTCCCCCCTCTATGCAGCGGTGTAACCTCTCTCTTACCCGCTGTAATCTCTACTTAAACATGGTGCTCAACGCTATATATTATTTCCCAATGATGTATGGCTATCATATGATGTTTGAGTAGATCCGTTTTGTCCTATGGGCTATTTGATGATCAAGATTGGTTTGAGTTGCATGTTTTATTATTGGTGATGTCCTATGGTGCTGTCCGTGTCCCGCAAGCATGAGGTATCCCCACTGTAGGGTGTTGCAATATGTTCATGATTTGCTTATAGTGGGTTGCGTGAGTGACTGAAACACAAACTCGAGTAAGGGGGTTGTTGCGTATGGGATAAAGAGGACTTGATGCTTTAATGCTATGGTTGGGTTTTACCTTAATGATCTTTAGTAGTTGTGGATGCTTGCTAGAGTTCCAATCATAAGTGCATATGATCCAAGTAGAGAAAGTATATTAGCTTATGCATCTCCCTCATATAAAATTGTAATAATGATTATTGGTCTAGTTATCGATTGCCTAGGGATAAATAACTTTCTCGTAACAAAAAGCTCTTTACTAAAACTAACTTAGTTATGTCTTTATCTAAACAGCCCCTACTTTTTATTTACGTAATATTTATTATCTTGCAAACTTATCCAACAACACCTACAAAGTACTTCTAGTTTCATACTTGTTCTAGGTAAAGCGAACCTCAAGTGTGCGTAGAGTTGTATCGGTGGTCGATAGAACTTGAGGGAATATTTGTTCTACCTTTAGCTCCTTGTTGGGTTCCACACTCTTACTTATCGAAAACTGTTGCGATCCCATCTACTTGTGGGTTATCAAGACCTTCTTTTGGCGCCGTTGCCGGGGAGCAATAGCGTGGGGTGAATATTCTCGTGTGTGCTTGTTTGCTTTATCACTAAGTAAATTTTATTTGATGTTCTTAGTGAAGGAAATATGCCCTAGAGGCAATAATAAAGTTATTATTTATTTCCTTATATCATGATAAATGTTTATTATTCATGCTAGAATTGTATTAACCGCAAACATAATAGATGTGTGAATACATAGACAAACAGAGTGTCACTAGTATGCCTCTACTTGACTAGCTCGTTGATCAAAGATGGTTATGTTTCCTAACCATAGACATGAGTTGTCATTTAATTAACAGGATCACATCATTAGGAGAATTATGTGATTGACTTGACCCATTCCGTTAGCTTAGCACTTGATCGTTTAGTTTGTTGCTATTGCTTTCTTCATGACTTATACATGTTCCTATGACTATGAGATTATGCAACTCCCGTTTACCGGAGGAACACTTTGTATGCCACCAAACATCACAACGTAACTGGGTGATTATAAAGGTGCTCTACAGGTGTCTCCGAAGGTACTTGTTGGGTTGGCGTATTTCGAGATTAGGATTTGTCACTCTGATTGTCGGAGAGGTATCTCTGGGCCCTCTCGGTAATGCACATCACTTAAGCCTTGCAAGCATTGCAACTAATGAGTTAGTTGCGGGATGATGTATTACGGAACGAGTAAAGAGACTTGCTGGTAACGAGATTGAACTAGGTATTGAGATACCGACGATCAAATCTTGGGCAAGTAACATACCGATGACAAAGGGAACAACGTATGTTGTTATGCGGTCTGACCGATAAAGATCTTCGTAGAGTATGTAGGAGCCAATATGGGCATCCAGGTCCCGCTATTGGTTATTGACCAGAGAGGTGTCTCGGTCATGTCTACATAATTCTCGAACCCGTAGGGTCCGCACGCTTAACGTTCGTTGACGATATAGTACTATATGAGTTATGTATGTTGATGACCGAATGTTGTTCGGAGTCCGGGATGAGACCACGGACATGACGAGGAACTCTGGAATGGTCCGGAGATAAAGTTTGATATATGGAATAGTAGTGTTTGATCTCCGGAAGGGTTCCGGAATTCACCGGAAGGGGTTCCGGATGTTTCCCGAAATGTTTGGGCACAAGAACACTTTATCTGGGCCAAAGGGGAAAGCCCACGAGGCTTTTGGAAAGTGCAAAAGGAATTTTTGCGGAGACCAGAGGCTAGACGCCAGGAACCCTGGCGTCTAGGGGGTAGATGCCGGGAACCCTGGCGTCTAGCCCTGGAATCCGAGAAGGACTCTTGCCTTTCGGGTGAAACCGACTTTGAGGAGGCTTTTACTCCAAGTTTTGACCCCAGGGCTCAACATATAAATAGAGGGGTAGGTCTAGCACCAAAGAGACATCAAGAAACACCAAGCCGTGTGCCGGCAACCCCGTCCCCTCTAGTTTATCCTCCGTCATAGTTTTCGTAGTGCTTAGGCGAAGCCCTGCGAAGATTGTTCTTCACCAACACCGTCACCACGCCGTCGTGCTGCCGGAACTCATCTACTACTTCGCCCCTCTTGCTGGATCGAGAAGGCGAGGACATCACCGAGCCGAACGTGTGCAGAACTCGGAGGTGCCGTGTTTTCGGTACTTGGATCGGTCGGACGTGAAGACGTACGACTACATCAACCGTGTTGATATAACTCTTCCGCGAACGGTCTACGAGGGTACGTAGACAACACTCTCCCCTCTTGTTGCTATGCATCACCATGATCTTGTGTGTGCGTAGGAATTTTTTTGAAATTACTACGTTCCCCAACAGTGGTATCAGAGCCAGGTTTTATGCGTAGATGTCATATGCACGAGTAGAACACAAGTGAGTTGTGGGCGATATAAGTCATACTGCTTACCAGCATGTCACACTTTGGTTCGGCGGTATTGTTGGATGAAGCGGCCCAGACCGACATTACGCGTACGCTTACGCGAGACTGGTTCTACCAACGTGCTTTGCACACAGGTGGCTGGCGGGTGTCAGTTTCTCCAACTTTAGTTGAACCAAGTGTGGCTACGCCCAGTCCTTGCGAAGGTTAAAACATCATCAACTTGACAAACTATCATTGTGGTTTTGATGCGTAGGTAAGAACGGTTCTTGCTAAGCCCGTAGCAGCCACGTAAAACTTGCAACAACAAAGTAGAGGACATCTAACTTGTTTTTGCAGGGCATGTTGTGATGTGATATGGTCAAGACATGATGCTAAATTTTATTGTATGAGATGATCATGTTTTGTAACCGAGTTATCGGCAACTGGCAAGAGCCATATGGTTGTCGCTTTATTGTATGCAATGCAATTGCGTTGTAATGCTTTACTTTATCACTAAGCGGTAGCGATAGTCGTGGAAGCATAAGATTGGCGAGACAACAACGATGCTATGATGGAGATCAATGTGTAGCGCCGGTGACGATGGTGATCATGACGGTGCTTCGGAGATGGAGATCACAAGCACAAGATGATGATGGCCATATCATATCACTTATATTGATTGCATGTGATGTTTATCTTTTATGCATCTTATCTTGCTTTGATTGACGGTAGCATTATAAGATGATCTCTCACTAAATTTCAAGATAAAAGTGTTCTCCCTGAGTATGCACCGTTGCCAAAGTTCATCGTGCCCAGACACCACGTGATGATCGGGTGTGATAAGCTCTACGTCCATCTACAACGGGTGCAAGCCAGTTTTTGCACACGCAGAATACTCAGGTTAAACTTGACGAGCCTAGCATATGCAGATATGGCCTCGGAACACTGAGACCGAAAGGTCGAGTGTGAATCATATAGTAGATATGATCAACATAGTGATGTTCACCATTGAAAACTACTCCATTTCACGTGATGATCAGTTATGGTTTAGTTGATTTGGATCACGTGATCACTTAGAAGATTAGAGGGATGTCTTTCTAAGTGGGAGTTCTTAAGTAATATGATTAATTGAACTTAAATTTATCATGAACTTAGTCCTGGTAGTATTAGCATATCTATGTTGTAGATCAATAGCTCACATTTAGCTCCCCTGTTTTATTTTTTGATATGTTCCTAGAGAAAACTAAGTTGAAAGATGTTAGTAGCAATGATGTGGATTGGATCCATGATCTGAGGTTTATCCTCATTGCTGCACAGAAGAATTATGTCCTTAATGCACCGCTAGGTGATAGACCTATTGCAGGAGCAGATGCAGACATCATGAACGTTTGGCTAGCTCAATATGACGACTACTTGATAGTTTAGTGCACCATGCTTAACAGCTTAGAATCGGGACTTCAAAGACGTTTTGAACGTCATGGCATATGGATGTTCCAGGATTTGAAGTTAATATTTCAAGCAAATACCCGAGTTGAGAGATATGAAGTCTCCAACAAGTTCTATAGCTAAAAGATGCAGGAGAATAGCTCAAGCAGTGAGCATGTGTTCAGATTGTCTGGGTACTACAATCGCTTGAATCAAGTGGGAGTTAATCTTTCAGATAAAATAGTGATCGACAGAATTCTCTAGTCACCATCACCAAGTTAGTAGAACTTCGTGATGAACTATAGTATGCAAGGGATGATGAAAACGATTCCCGAGCTTCTCATGATGATGAAATCGACGAAGGTAGAAATCAAGAAAGAGCATCAAGTGTTGATGATTAACAAGAGCACTAGTTTCAAGAAAAGGGCAAGGGAAAGAAAGGGA
Organism: Triticum urartu; assembly: GCF_003073215.2. Classification (NCBI taxonomy): domain Eukaryota; kingdom Viridiplantae; phylum Streptophyta; class Magnoliopsida; order Poales; family Poaceae; genus Triticum; species Triticum urartu. The sequence continues at coordinate 237,498,945 of NC_053028.1, read as the reverse complement.
ACTTCAAGAAGAACGACAAGCAAGTTGCTGCTCAAGTGAAGAAGCCCAAGTCTGGTCCTAAGCCTAAGACTAAGTGCTTCTATTGCAAAGGGACTGGTCACTGGAAGCGGAACTACCTCAAGTATTTGGCGGATAAGAAGGATGGCAAAGTGAACAAAGGTATATTTGATATACAGATTATTGATGTGTATTTTACTAGTGTTCGTAGAAACCCCTCGGTATTTTATACTGATTCAGTTGCTAAGAGTAGTAACTCGAAACAGGAGTTGCAGAATGAACAAAGACTAGTTAAGGGTGAAGTGACGATGTGTGTTGGAAGTGGTTCCAAGATTGATATGATCATCATCGCACACTCCCTATACTTTCGGGATTAGTGTTGAACCTAAATAAGTGTTATTTGGTGTTTGCGTTGAGCATGAATATGATTTGATCATGTTTATTGCAATACGGTTATTCATTCAAGTAAGAGAATAAATTGTTGTTCTGTTTACATGAATAAAACCTCTATGGTCATACACCCAATGAAAATGGTTTGTTGGATCTCGATCGTGGTGATACACATTCTCATAATATTGAAGCGAAAAGATGCAAAGTTAATAATGATAGTGCAACTTATTTGTGGCACTGCCGTTTAGGTCATATTGGTGTAAAGCGCATGAAGAAAATCCATGTTGATGGGCTTTTGGAATCATTTGATTATGAATAAGTTGATGCTTGCGAACCGTGCCTCATGGGCAAGATGACTAAGACTCCGTTCTCCGGAACAATGGAGCAAGCAACTAACTTATTGGAAATAATACATACTGATGTATGCAGTCCGATGAATATTGAGGCTCACGGCGGGTATCGTTATTTTCTGACCTTCACAGATGATTTGAGCAGATATGGGTATATCTACTTGATGAAACATAAGTCTGAAACATTTGAAAAGTTCAAAAACTTTAGAGTGAAGTGGAAAATCATCGTGACAAGAAAATAAAGTTTCTAAGATTTGATCGCAGAGACAAATATTTGAGTTACGAGTTTGGTCTTCAATTAAAACAATGTGGAATAGTTTCACAAAATCGTGCCACCTGGAACACCACAGCATAATGGTGTGTCCGAACATCATAACCGTACTATTATTGGATATAGTGCAATATATGATGTTTCTTACCGATTAACAACTATAGTTTTGAGGTTATGCATTAGAGACAGCTACATTCACGTTAAATAGGGCACCATCTAACTCCGTTGAGACGACACCGTATGAACTATGGTTTGGCAAGAAACCTAAGCTGTCATTTCTTAAAGTTTGAGGTTGCAATGCTTATGTGAAAAAGTTTCAACCTGATAAGCTCAAACCCAAATCGGAGAAGTGCGTCTTCATAGGATACCCAAAAGAAAATGTTGGGTACACCTTCTATCACAGATCCGAAGGCAAGATATTCATTGCTGAGAATGGATCCTTTCTAGAGAAGGAGTTTCTCTTGAAAGAAGTGAGTGGGAGGAAAGTAGAACTTGATGAGGTAAATTGTACCTGCTCCCTTATTGGAAAGTAGTTCATCACAGAAATCTGTTCCTGTGACTACTACACCAATTAGTGAGGAAGCTAATGATGATGATCATGTAACTTCAGATCAAGTTACTACCGAACCTTGTAGGTAAACCAGAGTGAGATCCGCACCAGAGTGGTACGGTAATCCTGTTCTGGAGATCATGTTACTTGACCATGACGAGCCTACAAACTATGAGGAAGCGATGATGAGCCTAGATTCCGCGAAATGGCTTGAGGCCATGAAATCTGAGATGAGATCCATGTATGAGAACAAAGTATGGACTTTGATTGACTTGCCCAATGATCGGCGAGCCATTGAGATTAAATGGATCTTCAAGAGGAAGACAGACGCTGATAGTAGTGTTACTATCTACACAGCTAGAATTGTCGCAAAAAGGTTTTCGACAAGTTCAAGGTGTTGACTACGATGAGAGTTTCTCACTCGTATCTATGCTTAAGTCTGTCCGAATCATGTTAGCAATTGCCGCATTTTATGAAATCTGGCAAATGGACAAACAAAACTGCATTGTTTAATGGATTTATTAAAGAAGAGTTGTATATGATGCAACCAGAAGGTTTTGTCAATCCTAAAGGTACTAACAAAATATGCAAGCTCTAGCGATCCATCTATGGACTGGTGCAAGCATCTCGGAGTTGGAATATACGCTTTGATAAGTTGATCAAAGCATATAGTTTTATACAGACTTGCAGTGAAGCCTATATTTACAAGAAAGTGAGTGGGAGCACTACAGAATTTCTAATAAGTATATGTGAATGACATATTGTTGATCGGAGATAATGTAGAATTATTCTGCAAAGCATAAAGGAATGTTTGAAAGGAGTTTTTCAAAGAAAGACCTCGGTGAAGCTGTTTACATATTGAGCATCAAGATCTATAGAGATAGATCAAGACGCTTGATAAGTTTTTTCAATAAGTACATACCTTGACAAGATTTTGAAGTAGTTCAAAATGGAACAGTCAAAGAAAGAGTTCTTGCCTGTGTTACAAGGTGTGAAACTGAGTAAGACTCAAAACCCGACCACGGCAGAATATAGAGAGAGAATGAAAGTCATTCCCTATGCCTCAGCCATAGGTTCTATAAAGTATGCCATGTTGTGTACCAGACCTATTGTATACCCTGCCCTGTGTTTGGCAAGGGAGTACAATAGTGATCTAGGAGTAGATCACTGGACATTGGTCAAAATTATCCTTAGTGGAATAAGGATATGTTTCTCGATTATGGAGGTGACAAAAGGTTGGTCGTAAAGGGTTACATGGATGAAAGTTTTGACACTGATCCAGATGACTCAAAGTCTCAATCTGGATACATGTTGAAAGTGGGAGCAATTAGCTAGAGTAGCTCCGTGCAGAGCATTGTTGACATAGAAATTTGCAAAATACATGCGGATCTGAATGTGGCAGACCCGTTGACTAAACTTCTCTCACAAGCAAAACATGATCACACCTTAGTACTCTTTGGGTGTTAATCACATAGCGATGTGAACTAGATTATTGACTCTAGTAAGCCCTTTGGGTGTTGGTCACATGTCGATGTGAACTATGGGTGTTAATCACATGGTGATGTGAACTATTGGTATTAAAACACATGGCGATGTGAACTAGATTATTGACTCTAGTGCAAGTGGGAGACTGAAGGAAATATGCCCTAGAGGCAATAATAAAGTTATTATTTATTTCCTCATATCATGATAAATGTTTATTATTCATGCTAGAATTGTATTAACCGGAAACATAATACATGTGTGAATACATAAACAAACAGAGTGTCACTAGTATGCCTCTACTTGACTAGCTCATTGATCAAAGATGGTTATGTTTCCTAACCATAGACATGAGTTGTCATTTGATTAACGGGATCACATCATTAGGAGAATGATGTGATTGACTTGACCCATTCCGTTAGCTTAGCACTTGATCGTTTAGTTTGTTGCTATTGCTTTCTTCATGACTTATACATGTCCTATGACTATGAGATTATGCAACTCCCGTTTATCGGAGGAACACTTTGTGTGCCACCAAACGTCACAACGTAACTGGGTGATTATAAAGGTGCTCTACAGGTGTGTCCGAAGGTACTTGTTGGGTTGGCGTATTTCGAGATTAGGATTTGTCACTCCGATTGTCGGAGAGGCATCTCTGGGCCCTCTCGGTAATGCACATCACTTAAGCCTTGCAAGCATTGCAACTAATGAGTTAGTTGTGGGATGATGTATTACGGAACGAGTAAAGAGACTTGCCGGTAACGAGATTGAACTAGGTATTGAGATACCGACGATCGAATCTCGGGCAAGTAACATACCGATGACAAAGGGAACAACGTATGTTGTTATGCGGTCTGACCGATAAAGATCTTCGTAGAATATGTAGGAGCCAATATGGGCATCCAGGTCCCGCTATTGGTTATTGACCAGAGAGGTGTCTCGGTCATGTCTACATAGTTCTCGAACCCGTAGGGTCCGCACGCTTAACGTTCGTTGACGATATAGTACTATATGAGTTATGTATGTTGATGACCAAATGTTGTTCGGAGTCCGGGATGAGATCACGGACATGACGAGGAACTCTGGAATGGTCCGGAGATAAAGTTTGATATATGGGATAGTAGTGTTTGATCTCCGGAAGGGTTCCGGATGTTTCCTGAAATGTTTGGGCACGAGAACAGTTTATCTGGGCCAAAGGGGAAAGCCAACGAGGCTTTTGGAAAGTGCAAAAGGAAGTTTTGCGGAGACCAGAGGCTAGACGCCAGGAACCCTAGCGTCTAGGGGGTAGACGCCGGGAACCCTGGCATCTAGCCCTGGAGTCCGAGAAGGACTCTTGCCTTTCGGGTGAAACCTACTTTGAGGATGCTTTTACTCCAAGTTTCGACCCCAGGGCTCAACATATAAATAGAGGGGTAGGGCTAGCACCAAAGAGACATCAAGAAACACCAAGCCGTGTGCCGGCAACCCCGTCCCCTCTAGTTTATCCTCCGTCATAGTTTTCGTAGTGCTTAGGCGAAGCCCTGCGGAGATTGTTCTTCACCAACACCGTCACCACGCCGTCGTGCTGCCGGAACTCATCTACTACTTCGCCCCTCTTGCTGGATCGAGAAGGTGAGGACGTCACCGAGCCGAACGTGTGCAGAACTCGGAGGTGTCGTGCTTTCGGTACTTGGATCGGTCGGATGTGAAGACGTACGACTACATCAACCGCGTTGATATAACTCTTCCGTGAACGGTCTACGAGGGTACATAGACAACACTCTCCCCTCTTGTTGCTATGCATCACCATGATCTTGCGTGTGCGTAGGAAATTTTTTGAGATTACTACGTTCCCCAACACTTAGTTGTTCTTTATCTTTAGTCACGAAATACCAAAAAAATTAGGTGTACTTGCTGCTCATGGAGATGAGGAACCTCCTAAAACCCTCGATGCTCGTTATGTGACAGATATTATGTACTACTTTGATAATCCAGGGAAAACCCCATTCAATTTGGTAATGGGAGACACGTTGGATCAACGTGAATACTTTAGGGATTATCGCTTGACTCTAAAAGGGAAACTATTATGGGATCAAATTTATATGTTGAAATGGTATGCTAGGCAACTATGCTTGAGATATGATTATACTTGTTGCTCTAGGATGAAGGCTCCACACATTCCCTTTTTATGCAAATTTAATGATAATGAAACTTTGGCTTCTTATGCTAGAGGTATATATGACTATTATGATGTGGAACAAATAGAAGAATTTGTTGCTTTTATGGGTGCTTATGAAATTGAATCTATGTTCAAAGAATATGAAAATCTTTATGATGTTGTCTACAGACCTGAAAATTTAGCTATCCTTAAATATTGTTATAAGAATTATGAATACAATTCCGATATTGATGCGTTTATTGAGGAAGTCTCCGCTGTCCCAGAAGAGACTAATATTTTGCAGGAATCTATGGAAGAAGAAATTGATGAAATTGTGAGCTCATTGGATGAAAAAGATGAGGAGGAGAGAGAAGAACAAAAGGAGGAAGAGCAGATTGATCACCTGTGCCCACCTTCTAATGAGAGTAACTCTTCAACTCATACATTGTTTAATTTCCCTTCATTCTTACCGAAGGATGAATGCTATGATAATTGCTATGATCCCGTTGATTCTTTTGAAATATCCCTTTTTGATGATGCTTGCTATGCTTGTGGCCAAGATGCCAATATAAATTATGCTTATGGAGATGAACTTGCTATAGTTCCTTATGTTAAACATGAAATTGTTGCTATTACACCCACACATGATAGTCCTATTATCTTTTTGAGTTCTCCCAACTACACTATATCGGAGAAGTTTACCCTTATTAAGGATTATATTGATGGGTTGCCTTTTACTCCTACACATGATGATTTTGATAGATATAATATGCATGTGCTTTCTGCTCCTACTTGCAATTATTATGAGAGATGAACTATATCTCCACCTCTCTATGTTTCCAATACGATAAAATTGCAAGAAACTGTTTATACTATGCATTAGCCTTTACTATGTGTGCGTGAATTGTTCTTTTATGACATGCCGATGCATAGGAAGAGAGTTAGACTTCGTTATTACTTGATATATGTTACCTTGTGCTCACTTCTAAATGCCAAATCATTTTTAATTAAAATTGGCTTTGATATACCTTGGTATCCGGGTGGATCCATTACTTGAGCACTATATGCCTAGCTTAATGGCTTTAAAGAAAGCGCTGCCAGGGAGACAACCTGGAAGTTTTAGAGAGTCATTTATTTCTGTTCAGTGCTTTCGTATAGTTTAAAAACAAAAAAATAAAGAGGGGAACCCTAAACTTTTCAAAAAGAAAAGTGAAAGTGAGATAGACGAGCATTGTGAAAGTGGGGGACGTCCTTGAACTTTGTTCATGCCCATGGAAACTTTGTGAATGTTAATTACAGAAATTTTTCAACAAAAATAATTATCTCCTTGTACAATTCCATTGTATTATAAAAATAATGTGCCAAGGTTTGCCTTTAGGATGCTTACTTTGCTTGTTGGTTTGTACGGTGCAGGACAGAAACTTTGGTTGTAGTGCGTGATTTTACATTTTTTTTACTGGAACGTCAAATGGTTCTGATTCTTTTTGCACTGTCTTTCTATACAAATTGTTTAGTAGAATTTTTCAAGTATCAGAAGTATGGTGAATGTTCAGATTATTACAGACTGTTCTGTTTTAGACAGATTCTGTTTTTTATGCATAGTTTGCTTGTTTTGATGAAACTATCGATTTATATCAATGGATTAAGCCATGAAAAAGTTATATTACAGTAGCTACAATGCTAAAAAACATGAATTAGTTTGCAACAGTACTTAGAGTAGTGATTTGCTTTATTATACTAACGGATCTTACCGAGTTTTCTATTGAAGTTTTGTGTTGATGAAGTGTTCGATGATCGAGAAGGTCTCGATGTGAGAAGAAGGAAGAGAGGCAAGAGCTCAAGCTTGGGGATGCCCGAGGCACCCCAAGTAAATATTCAAGGAGCCTCAAGCGTCTAAGCTTGGGGATGCCCCGGAAGGCATCCCCTCTTTCTTCAACAAGTATCAGTATGTTTTCGGATTCGTTTCATTTATGCGATATGTGCAATCTTGGAGCTTCTTTTGCATTTAGTTTTCACTTTTCTTTTATGCACCATGCCGGTATGAGATAGTCCTTGGTTGATTTATAGAATGCTCTATGCACTTCACTTATATATTTTGAGTATGGCTTTATAGAATGCTTCATGTGCTTCACTTGTATCATTTGAAGTTTGGATTGCCTGTTTCTCTTCACATAGAAAACCGCCATTTGTAGAATGCTCTTTTGCTTCACTTATATTTGTTAGAGCGTGGGCATATCTTTTGTAGAAAGAATTAAACTCTCTTGCTTCACTTATATCTATTTAGAGAGATGACAGGAAATGGTTATTCACATGGATAGTCATAAAATCCTACATAAAACTTAGAGATCACTGAATATGATATGTTTGATTCCTTGCAATAGTTTTGCGATATAAAGATGGTGATATTAGAGTCATGCTAGTGGGTAGTTGTGGATTAGTAGAAATACTTGTGTTGAGGTTTGTGATTTCCGTAGCATGCACGTATGGTGAACCGTTATGTAACGAAGTCGGAGCATGAGGTATTTATTGATTGTCTTCCTTATGAGTGGCGGTCGGGGACGAGCGATGGTATTTTCCTACCAATCTATCCCCCTAGGGGCATGCGTAGTAGTACTTTGCTTCAAGGGCTAATACACTTTTGCAATAAGTATGTGAGTTCTTTATAACTAATGTTGAGTCCATGGATTATACGCACTTTCACCCTTCCACCATTGCTAGCCTCTCTAGTATCCCGCAACTCTCGCCGGTACCTTAAACCCACCATATACCTTCCTCAAAACAACCACCATACCTACCTATCATGGCATTTCCATAGCCATTCCGAGATATATTGCCATGCAACTTCCATCATCATCATATACATGACTTGAGCATTCATTGTCATATTGCTTTGCATGATCGTAAGATAGCTAGCATGATGTTTTCATGGCTTGTCCGTTTTTTGATGTCATCGCTACGCTAGATCATTGCACATCCCGGTACATCGCCGGAGGCATTCATATAGAGTCATATCTTTGTTCTAGTATCAAGTTGTAATATTGAGTTGTAAGTAAATAAAAGTGTGATGATCATCATTATTAGAGCATTGTCCTAGTGAGGAAAGGATGATGGAGACTATGATTCCCCCACAAGTCGGGATGAGACTCCAGACGAAAAAAAATAAAAAAAAGAAAGGCCAAAAAAGAGAAGGCCCAAAAAAGAAAAAAAAAGAAAACAAAAAAACAAAAAATGAGAGAAAAAGAGAGAAGGGGCAATGCTAATATCCTTTTACCACACTTGTGCTTCAGAGTAGCACCATGTTCTTCATATAGAGAGTCTCTTGAATTATCACTTTCATATACTAGTGGGAATTTTCATTATAGAACTTGGCTTGTATATTCCGATGATGGGCTTCCTCAAATGCCCGAGGTCTTCATGAGCAAGCAAGTTCGATGCACACCCACTTAGTTTCAGTTTGAGCTTTCATACACTTATAGCTCTTAGTGCATCCGTTGCATGGCAATCCCTACTCACTCACATTCATATCTATTGATGGGCATCTCCATAGCCCGTTGATACGCCTAGTTGATGTGAGGCTATCTTCTCCTTTTTGTCTTCTCCACAACCACCATTCTATTCCACCTATAGTGTTATGTCCATGGCTCGCGCTCATGTATTGCATGAAAGTTGAAAAGGTTTGGGAATGTCAAAAGTATGAAACAATTGCTTGGCTTGTCATCAGGGTTGTGCATTATGTGAATATTTTGTGTGGTGAAGATGGAGCATAGCCAGACTATATGATTTTGTAGGGATAACTTTCTTTAGCCATGATATTTTGAAAAGACATGATTGCTTTATTAGTAGGCTTGAAGTATTATTGTTTTTATGTCAAATGATAGGCGATTGCTTTGAATCACTCGTGTCTTAATATTCATGCCATGATTAGATATGTGATCAAGATTATGCTAGGTAGCATTCCACATCAAAAATTATCTTTTTTATCATTTACCTACTCGAGGACGAGCAGGAATTAAGCTTGGGGATGCTGATACGTCCCCGTCGTATCTATAATTTTTGATTGTTCCATGCCAATATTCTACAACTTTCATATACTTTTGGCAACTTTTTATACTATTTTTGGGACTAACATATTGATCCAGTGCCCAGTGCCAGTTCCTGTTTGTTGCATGTTTTTTGTTTCGCAGAATATCCATATCAAACGGAGTCCAAACGGGATAAAAACTGACGAAGATTTTTTTTGGAATATATATGATTTTTGGGAAGAAAAATCCATGAGAGACGGTGCCCGAGGGAGGCACGAGGCAGGGGGCGCGCCCCACCCCCTGGGCGCGCCCCTGACCCTCGTGGCCACCCCGTAAGGCGGTTGGTGCCCTTCTTTCGCCGCAAGAAAGCTAATATCCGGATAGAGATCGTGTTAAAATTTCAGCCCAATCGGAGTTACGGATCTCCAGAAATATAAGAAACGGTGAAAGGGTAGAATCTGAGAAGGCAGAAACAGAGAGAGAGAGACAGATCCAATCTTGGAGGGGCTCTCGCCCCTCCGATGCCATGGAGGCCAAGGACCAGAGGGGAAACCCTTCTACCATCTAGGGAGGAGGTCAAGGAATAAGAACACGAAGGGGCCCCCTCTCCCCTTCTCTTCCGGTGGCGTCGGAACGTTGTCGTGGCCATCATCATCACAGCAATCTTCACCAACAACTTCACCGCCATCATCACCAACTCTTCCCCCCTCTATGCAGCGGCGTAACCTCTCTTTTACCCGCTGTAATCTCTACTTAAACATGGTGCTCAATGCTATATATTATTTCCCAATGATGTATGGCTATCCTATGATGTTTGAGTAGATCCGTTTTGTCCTATGGGCTATTTGATGATCAAGATTGGTTTGAGTTGCATGTTTTATTATTGGTGCTGTCCTATGGTGCTCTCTGTGTCGCGCAAGCGTGAGGGATCTCCACTGTAGGGTGTTGCAATACGTTCATGATTCGCTTATAGTGGGTTGCGTGAGTGACTGAAACACAAACCCGAGTAAGGGGGTTGTTGCGTATGGGATAAAAAGGACTTGATGCTTTAATGCTATGGTTGGGTTTTACCTCAATGATCTTTAGTAGTTGTGGATGCTTGCTAGAGTTCCAATCATAAGTACATATGATCCAAGTAGAGAAAGTATGTTAGCTTATGCCACTCCCTCATATAAAATTGTAATAACGATTACCGGTCTAGTTATCGATTACCTAGGGACAAATAACTTTCTCGTAACAAAAAGCTCTTTACTAAAACTAACTTAGTTGTGTCTTTATCTAAACAGCCCCTACGTTTTATTTACGTAATCTTTATTATCTTGCAAACCTATCCAACAACACCTACAAAGTACTTCTAGTTTCATACTTGTTCTAGGTAAAGCGAACGTCAAGCGTGCGTAGAGTTGTATCGGTGGTCGATAGAACTTGAGAGAATGTTTGTTCTACCTTTAGCTCCTCGTTGGGTTCGACACTCTTACTTATCGAAAACTGTTGCGATCCCCTATACTTGTGGGTTATCAGGACACACTCCGCTACGTGTTGCAAATCATGTATACGGACTCTAATAATGCAGCCGAATACGAGGCACTTCTACATGGTCTCCGCATATGGCTGTCTCCATGGGCATATAGCGCCTAGAGGTGCGCAACGACTCAAACCTCGCAATATCTCAGGTAAATGGAGAGTTTGATGCAAAAGATCCAAAATGCGGCATATCGAAATGTTGTATTAAAAATATTGACTCGGTTTGAGGGGCTTGAATTTCATCACGTCGCTCGAGACAGTAACCAGGCAGCGGACATACTCGCTCGCATGGGCGCTAAGCGTGACCCCATCCTGCATAATACCTTTCTGGAAAGGCTCTTCAAGCCATCCATGGTATGGTAGGACGAGAGCAGAGACACCAGTATGGACCTGATCACGCACCCAACACCCAAACAGAATACAAATATCATCCGGGGTTCGGATACCGAAATAATACCCTCTGCTCATGAGATCATGGCTGTTATTGCTGCATGGACCGAACCCTTCCCAGCCTACCTTAATAGGCAGGAGCTTCCTGATGATCAAAATGAGGCCTGTCACATAGTTTGGCGTTCTAAAGCCTACAAAGTTCACGAAGGCGAACTGTACAAGAAAAGCACTACCGGAGTTCTTCAAAGGTGCATCTCCGAAGAGGAGGGACGACAACTCTTGATTGAAATACATGCCAGTCTGGGCGGCCATCACGCCGCGGCTCGGGCCCTCATAAGCAAAGCCTTCTGGATGGTTTTTTTCTAGCCAACGGCCCGAGCAGACGCACAAAGCCCTTGTCCAACATTGTGTGAGATGCTAGCTTTTCGCTAATCAAAGTCATATGCCTCCCACTGCCTTAAGAACAATCCCCATAACTTGGCCCTTCGCGATTTGGGGGCTTGATATAGTCGGACCCCTTAAAGGGGGAAGTCACAAAAAGAAATATTTACTGGTTATGGTGGATAAATTTACTAAGTGGATAGAGGCCAAACCAGTAAAAACGGCTGAAGCGGGACCAGTGGTTGACTTTATATCCGGCGTGTTACACCGCTATGGTGTCCCGCATAGCATCATCACTAATAATGGCTCCAATTTTACAGCCGATGAGGTGAAAACTGGTGTGCTAAATTGGGCATTAAACTCGACTATGCATCCGTATACCATCCTCAAACAAACGGTCAGGTTGAACAAACTAATGGCCTGATAATGAGCGGCATCAAACCCCGACTGGTGCGCTCCCTATGGGAGTCGGATAAGCACTGGGTTGAGGAACTCGATTCCGTACTCTGGGGGCTGCATACTACACCTAATTGAACAACCGGATACACACCTTTCTTCATGGTGTACGGCGCAAAAGCTACCCTGCCCTACGACATCATTCATGACTCACCTCGAGTGCGCATGTACGAAGAGCGAGAAGCCGAGTTCGATCGACAGGATGACCTAGACGGCCTCGAAGAGGAACACGATATTGCACAAGCTCGTTCCGCATTTTACCAAAGCAGAGAAGTGCGGGCCAAGACATATAATGTCGGTGACCTTGCCTTGCGTCTCCCGGAGAAGAAGAAGGATAAGCTCAAACTAAAATGGGAGGGCCCCTTCATCATAGATGAAGTTCTCACAGGAGGAGCCTATCGCCTTTGTAATGCATCGGATAATCGCCTTGAGCTGAATCCATGGAACGCTGCTCGGCTCCGATGATTCTACAGATAGTTCGGCCGCATCCTTTTTTATTTTTCTGACTAGGTTTATTTTTTCTCCTCTCCTTTTTTATTTTTTATTTTTTATCCCAGGGTATGTTCGGATCTATCGAACGATTAGGGTTACACATCTTTAAATGTATACACCCATTATAACCGGGGGCTGCTTTGATGAAGCTTATTATTAAAAGCTTGTTTCTTACATTTCTTACGTCGTTTGTTCTATACATCTTTTGCCATTATATGCACCTCTATGACTTAAGTTTTTGCCAAGCTGGGTTGCCTCGCTCCTGTGTTTATACCCTATGTCCCCGATTGTTCGGCTAGGGTGTAAAGGGAGCATCTTTGCGATTGTTACAACTCGGTAATCCGGATCTGTACCTCAGACGGGTGAAGCCAAAGGCTAGCGTTCTTAAGGGAATAATTGGTCAGCAAGCAACGACAGATTATTGAAGTTTATGTAATTCTTCTAACAAATAAGGGATAGGGTGCCTGTAATTCTATCTTTCAGATCAAAGCCTAGGCAAGCATAATTAAGCATGCCAACCCAAGGAAAGGAACCCTTAACGGAACTATTCTCCCTGGAAGATGTTTCTTACGTTAAGTAGTAATATAACATAACTCCCCGAACAAATTTTGTCCGTTTGAGCACTATGATCAGATTGCCTGGTTTCCGAACATAATGAATGTTTATTACATTCCAACATGGTATCCGGAAACACTCCAACTTCTTGGTCCGGAGGTTGAAGCCGAAGGCCTGGGATGACAAATTTCACCAAGTTCGGTTGGAGATAAGTTCGATGATAAAGTACATTCATACATCGAATTGAATGCATACTCTTTATCTATGCAATCTATAAGACTATCTAAACTACAGTCTTCTTGCGAATATTTCACAGCTATCATCACTTGGTCATACATCAAGTTCATGAGAATCTCTTTTTCGTCCGATCCTTGAGGTCCAACTCGGGCCATATGATTCGGATTGAGCCCGGTGTAGCCTGTTTTCACCATCGCCCACGCCTCCCGTGCACCTTCCCGGCATGCTAAGGCCTTCCATAGCTCAAAACGGCGTCGGACACCTTTGAACAGATTCGCCAACCCTCCATACTTTCTGGAGGAGCATCGGATGGCCATAAGGCTTTGACCATACTCTTCATGGCTTTCTGGGCATTGGAGCATGTGCATGTATTTCAAATTTGAATTATGCACATAAAATGCCTAGAAAACCTAGTTAATGTATAAAAATGTCCAAACGAACCCCAAAAAATTCCAGAACTTAACACAACACTCCTGTTGTTCTATGTTGGCACTAGAAAATTTTGGAAAGCAATAAGAGGCAACAAATATCGTTTCGTCCCCAAAGGTGGCATGTTTCATACCAAAACCATCAGGCTTGTTGTGAGAAGCTCTGGTTTGTGAGAAGCTTATACCCAAACCCGCCCCAAATGGGACAAAATTTTTACCACGACATGTCGGGTGCCACTCCATGATACCATGCCAAGTTTCATGAATTTCAGACAAGTTTTGGATTTACTAGAATTTAAAAACCAGGTATCTCAACGTTTTGCCGGCAATCAACAGTGCCTTGGTGTTTAAAATTCATTCCCATTTCTTGCATGGGACCTAAGCATGCACCCAAGAAGACAAAGTTGATTTTTGAACCAATTTATATGCACTGGAGCATGTGCATGTATTTCAAATTTGAATTATGCACATAAAATGACTAGAAAACCCAGTTAATGGATAAAAATGTCCAAACGAACCCTGAAAAATTCCAAAACTAAACACAACACTCCTGTTGTTCTATGTTGGCACTATAATTTTTTTTAAAGCAATAAGAGGCAACATATATTGTTTCGTCCCCAAAGGTGGCACGTTCCGTACCGAAACCATCAGGCTTGTTGTGAGAAGCTCTGGTTTGTGAGAAGCTTATACCCAAACCTGCCCCAAATGGGACAATTTTTTTACCACGGCATGTTGATGCCGCTCCATGATACCATGCCAAGTTTCATCAATTTTAGATGGGTTTTGGATTTACTAGAATTTAAAAACTAGGTATCTCAACATTTTGTCGGCAATCAATAGTGCCTTGGTGTTTGAAATTCATTCCCATTTCTTGCATGGGACCTAAACATGCACCCAAGGACACATATTTAATTTTTGAACCAATTTATATGCACTGGAGCATGTGCATGTATTTCAAATTTGAATTATGCACATAAAATGCCTAGAAAACCCAGTTAATTTATAAAAATGTCCAAACGAACCCCGAAAAATTTCAAAACTTAACACAACAATCCTGTTGTTCTATGTTGACATTAGAAATTTTTTGAAAGCAATAAGAGGCAACGGATATCTTTTCGTCCCCAAAGGTGGCACGTTCCGTACCGAAACCATCAGGCTTGTTGTGAGAAGCTCTGTTTGTGAGAAGCTTATACCCAAACCTGCTCCAAATGGGATAATTTTTTTACCATGACATGTTGATGCCGCTCCATGATACCATGCCAAGTTTCATGAATTTTAGACGAGTTTTGGATTTACTAGAATTTAAAAACCAGGTATCTCAATGTTTTGTTGGCAATCAATAGTGCCCTGGTGTTTGAAATTCATTCTCATTTCTTGCATGGGGCCTAAGCATGCACCAATGACACATATTTGATTTTTGAACCAACTTATATGCACTGGAGCATGCGCATGTATTTCAAATTTGAATTATGCACATAAAATGCCTAGAAAACCCAGTTAATGTATAAAAATGTCCAAACGAACCCCGAACAATTCCAAAACTTAACACAACACTCATGTTGTTCTATGTTGACACTAGAAATTTTTTGAAAGCAATAATAGGCAACGGATATCATTTCGTCCCCAAAGGTGGCACGTTCCGTACCGAAACCATCAGGCTTGTTGTGAGAAGCTCTGGTTTGTGAGAAGCTTATACCCAAACCCGCCCAAATGGGACAAATTTTTTACCACGGTATGTTGATGCCGCTCCATGATATCATGCCAAGTTTCATGAATTTCAGACGAGTTCTGGATTTACTAGAATTTAAAAACCAGGTATCTCAACATTTTGCCGGCAATCAACAATGCCCTAGTGTTTGAAATTCATTCTCATTTCTTGCATGGGACCTAAGCATGCATCCAAGGACACATATTTTATTTTTCAACCAATTTATATGCACCGGAGCATGTGCATGTAGTTTAATTTTGAATTGTGCACCTGAAATGGCTAGAAAACCACTTTAATGTATAAAATGTCCAAATGAACCCTGAATAATTCCAATTCTTTTACGACACACATATAGTTGCATGTTCACTTCAGATAAAAGGTCTAGCAATTCAAGCACTATCCATTGCCGCTGTGACCCCACTATGTAATTCAAATCAAGATGAAAAATCAAGTAGATCTCACACAGTTTATTATCACCAACAGTGTGAGATGTAGTACAAAATATCCTGGAGCACCGTCGTCAGTGTATAGTACGCCCATGGCTTACGTGACAAGGTGCGTCGGCTACAGTCGACAGTCGGCGTGTCAAGCACACTTGCTCTCTCCCCAAATACTCCCGCCTCTGCATCCCTCGCAATTTCGAAAATATTACTGCCTCGCAATCTCGAAAATATCTACCGCCTGGAAGGTTTTAATGTTTGATAGCACACGATTAGTATGTGCGGACCGTGTGTGTTGTCTGTTACTCCCGCTCTTCTTCAGTCCCTTGATTCAAATTTTCAGTAGCCCTGGCATTTTACTCCCGCCTTTGCATCCCTCGCAATCTCAAAAATATTTGCTCGCCCTTGATCCAAATTTTCAGTAGCCCCGCCTTGTTACTCCCGGCTAGTAAAATTTTCAGTTGCCACAGCATTTCCTCAAACACCACCTTAGCCCCGCCCCCTCCACACACACCACACACTCCCCAAAACCTCCGCTCACACTGACACACACAACCCTTGAAACCATTGGTAGGTCACCGCCATCGCCGGCGCCTCCATCCTCAACCTCTGCCTGTGTGTCGGGGAGCTCGAGGAGCCAATGGCCAAAAAGAGGTTTATCGCGGCCTTTTTGCTTGACGCCGGCGAGGTGTCCCCGTCGTCCTCCGCGGGCTTGATCCGCCGTCGCCGGTCCCCCGATTCGCCCGCCGCCGCGCTCCTACGCCGGTTCGAGGACTTCCCCATCCTCCCTCGGACCCGGCAGCTGACGAGGTCCTACCTCGGGGTCCAACAACGGCGGTGGGGGACGTGGGTCGCCGAGATTACAAAACGGGAGACCCACACCCGCCGGTGGCTCGGTAGCTTCCACACGGCCGAGTCGCGGCCATGGAGTACGAGAGCTGGCAGGTCCACTACCACGGCGCGACGGCTAGGCTCAATTTCCCCTTCGGCACATGTTTGGTCGACCTCGTTCCGCCGAAGCCAGGGCTGGTGAGCTCGGCTATGGTGTGGGAGGACAGCGAGGCGTGTGAGCGCCTCGAGGCCAAGGCCGCTGATGAGGCCTACATGCAAGAGCTCCGCCGGCAGCACCCGGAGCTCATGGAGGCGGAGTGGGCGATCTTTGCCGGCGTGGAGGGCGGCGAGGTTATCGCGCTCTCCTCCAATGACGAGGTCGAAGGCGGCGAGGACGGCGGCACAGAGGGCGGCGAGGTTATCACACTCTCCTCCGATGACGAGGTCGGAGGCGGCGGCGACGATGGTGTGGAGGGCGTCGAGGTGGGCCCCGAGGACGAGGAGATCGACACCGACGAGTGGAGGAGTGCCTTTCCCAATGACCCCGACGACGGCACCGGCCCGGACCCGGCTCGCGGCACACCGTACATGACGAGGAAGGATGGGCTCAACCTCTACTTCGACCGAAAGTAGTTTAGCTTAGTTTAAATTTATGTTTTATGTTCGGTTATGCAAAACTATCTATGTTTATGTTTGAATGCAGGCTACTTTCGATTGAACCTGCTTTGAACTTGATCAAATTGAAGCTTACAACGTTAAGTTTAGGGGATCGACTAGAAAAGGCCAAAAATTGCTGGAGTATGTATGTATATATATATCCACTAAGGGTTTTAGTCCTTTAGCTTTTAAAGGATCAGCTAGAGATGGCCTTATGACTTGTTTATTTCAGTTCTTCACAATATGATACTCTATATGTGCAACTATTTGCCGTGTTGTTCAATTTCATCAATAACAGTTTCAACAATACCACTATGAATTACGATATTTGGTTCCTGTTAAGGATATTGTAGTTAACATGCCTTTTCATGTAAGAGAAAATTGAGTGTTGTACGAACTTGTGATGGTGAAGAATAAAAGCGATATACTGCATAATAAAGGTTTCCATCACAAGGGGCAATACAACGTGATGTTATTTTGCACTAAGGGGTTGATCATACAAACAAATAAGCACATGGTAACCTCTGCTTCCCTCTGCGAAGGGTCTATCTTTTACTTCTATGTATTTATTATTATGCAAGAGTCAAAGTTTTTCTCTCTATTCCTTTTTATTTTTCTCCTTTGGCAAGCATCATGTAGTGAGGAAAGATCTAGGCACATATGTCCAGTTGAATATGGGTGGCATAAGTTATTATTCTTAACATCACCCTTGAGGTGAATATGTTGGGAGGCGAAAATATAAGCCCCTATATTTCTATGTGTTCGGTTGAAACGTTTTGCTCATGTGTATGAGGTGAGTGTTTGCAATCATAGAAGACTATATGATGGTTGAGTATGTGGACTTGTCTAAAGGCTCCGATACGTGACCCTTCCTAAAAAGATGATGAATTGTAGTTGCAAAGTTGACTGAGAACATAGTTTGTTGGTTTCTAATAGAGTTTATGCTTTATACTTCGATAATGTGATGAATTATTACTTATTCATGAGAAGTCTATGATAAAAGTTCTATAATAAAAGTTTTATGTTAAACTTTGTTGCTGTTATAATAATTCACATGATGCTTCTATGTCCGTATTTTGTTTTTATCAACACCTCTCTCTCTCTAAGCACGTGGACATGTTTTTTGATTTCGGTTTTCACTTGAGGACAAGCGAGGTCTAAGCATGGGGGAGTTGATACGTCCATTTTGCATCATGTTTTCCTACTGTTATTTAAGATGTTTTTATGCATAATAATGCTTTTTGGAGTAATTTTAATGCCTTTTCTCTCATAATATGCAAGGTACACACAAAGAGGCAGAATTCCGGCAGCTGAAAATCTGGACGTGGAAAAGCTACGTCAGGCCACCCGTTCTGCGCAACTCCAAACAAGCTGAAACTTTATGGGGATTTTTTATGGAATATATGCGGAATATTGGAGGCAATAAGTACCAAAGGGGGCCCACCAGGTGGGCACAACCCACCTGGGCGCGCCAGGGAGCCCAGGCGCGCCCTGGTGGGTTGTGCTCCCCCTCGTCCCACCTCCGGTGCCCATCTTCTGGTATATAAGTCATTTTGACCTAGAAAAAATAAGGAAAGGACTTTCAGGATGGAGCGCCACCGTCTCGAGGCAGAACTTGGGCAGGAGCACTTTTGCCCTCCGGCGGAGCGATTCCGCCGGGGGAACTTCCCTCCCGGATGGGGAAATCGTCATCATCATCACCAACAACTCTCCCATCTTGGGGAGGGCAATCTGCATCAACATCTTCAACAGCACCATCTCCTCTCAAACGCTAGTTCATCTCTTGTGTTCAATCTTTGTACCAGGACTATAGATTGGTGCTTGTGGGTGACTAGTAGTGTTGATTACATCTTGTAGTTGATTACTATATGGTTTATTTGGTGGAAGATTATATGTTTAGATCCATTATGCTATTTAATACCCCGCTGATCTTGAGCATGTTTATCACTTGTGAGTAGTTACTTTTGTTCATGAGGTCACGGGAGAAATCACGTTGCAAGTAATCATGTGAACTTGATATGTGTTCGATATTTTGATAGTATGTATGTTGTGATTCCCTTAGTGGTGTCATGTGAACGTCGACTACATGAAACTTCACCATATTTGGGCCTAAGGGAATGCATTGTGGAGTGGTTATTAGATGATGGGTTGCGAGAGTGACAAAAGCTTAAACCCTAGTTTATGCACTATTCCGTAAGGGACCGATTGGATCCAAAAGTTTAATGCTATGGTTAGGATTTATCCTTAATACTTTTCTCATAGTTGCGGATGCTTGCGAGGGGGTTAATCATAAGTAGGAGGTTTGTTCGAGTAAGACATCACCTAAGCACTGGTCCACCCACATATCAAATTATCAAAGTAGCGAACACAAATCGAATCAACATGATGAAAGTGACTAGATGAAATTCCCGTGCACCCTCAAGAATGCTTTACTTATTATAAGAGACCGTTTTGGCCTGTCCTTTGCCTCAAAAGGATTGGGCTACCTTGCTGCACTTTTGTTACTATTATCATTACTTGCTCATTACGAAATATCTTGCTATCAAACTACTTTGTTACTTACAATTTCAGCACTTGCGAACATTACCTTGCTGAAAACCACTTGTCATTTCCTTCTGCTCCTCGTTGGGTTCGACACTCTTACTTATCGAAAAGACTACAATTGATCCCCTATACTTGTGGGTCATCACACTGCAGATCTTCACTGGATTAACAAGTCCTATATAGTCTTGATCCCCAAGAAAATTGGGACCTCTGATCCAGACCATTTGCGCCCTATCTCTCCGCAAAACTACCCGGTTAAACTCTATTCTA
This sequence comes from Triticum urartu, assembly GCF_003073215.2. Lineage (NCBI taxonomy): Eukaryota > Viridiplantae > Streptophyta > Magnoliopsida > Poales > Poaceae > Triticum > Triticum urartu. Next base: position 237,478,833 of record NC_053028.1, on the reverse strand, counting down.
AATGCCTCACTAATCGTGTGCAACCTATCATTCCGGACCTTGTCCACGCTGATCAATCTGGGTTCATTAAAGGTCTAATATAGCCGAAACTTCATCCTTGCCGCAGACATCGTTCAAGCCTATCACAAACGAAAATGTTCGGCTATTGTGCTGAAATTAGATTTTAAGAAAGCCTTCGACTCCATCGCGTGGGACAGCCTATAAGCCATCCTAAAAGCTAAAGGCTTTCCAGACGTTTGGGTGCATTGGATTAAGATGTTAAATAACTCCAGCCAATCGGCGATTCTTCTAGACGGTACCCCTGGCGGCTGGATTCAATGCAAACGTGGCCTCAGACAGGGTGATTCTCTATCCCCTACCTTTTCATCATCATCGCCGATGTCCTACAACGCATGATCATCGATGCTGCATCTCACGGACTTCTAGAACATCCCATCATCCCTAACTCTCCTTGTCCCGTGCTGCAGTATGTCGACGACACCCTCATTATCATTAAGGCTGATGAGAACCACCTGGCAAACCTTAAGTCTATTCTTCAAGACTTCTCTCTAGCCACTGGTCTCCATCAACTACGACAAAAGTACTTTTGCACCGATCCATGTTGAACCTCAGACAGCCGCCCATATGGCCAACATGTTGGGATTTTCGGTGACCTCTTTCCCTCAAAATTACCCCAGCCTTCCCTTGTCTACACACAAACTCCGTCTCCTGGACTTTCAGCCTCTCATCGCTAAGGTCGACAAGCAGTTGGCCGGCTGGCGTGGCCACCTTCTTTCCGTGGCAGGTCGGGCGGTCCTGGTTAAATCTATCATCTGGGCTCTTCCCACATACGCTATGAGCGCTATGCTCCTCCATATTGGTACCATCCTTGAGATCGATAAGCACTGTCGCGCTTTCTTCTAGGCCGGGGACGATCATGTCAATGGAGGACAATGCAAGGTCGCTTGGTCCGCTGTTTGTGCACCTCTGTCCAAGGGTGGGCTAGGTTTTCCCTGCCTATGTACGCGCAACATTTGTCATCTTCCCAAATCTCTTAACAAAATCCACTCCCCCGGCAATGGCTCTTGGGAAACTTGGCTTGCCAACTCCTACAGATGGGAGGACGACCATGTTGGGGAACACAATATTTCAAAAAAATTCCTACGATCACGCAAGATCTATCTAGGAGATGCATAGCAATGATAGGGGAGAGTGTGTCCACGTACCCTCGTAGACCGAAAGCGGAAGCATTTAGTAACGCAGTTGATGTAGTCGAATGTCTTCACGATCCAACCGGTCCAAGTACCGAACGTACGACACCTCCATGTTCTGCACACGTTCAGCATGCTGACGTCCCTCGAGCTCTTGGTCCAGTTGAGGACGAGGGAGAGTTCGTCAGCACGGCGGCGTGGCGACGGTGATGATGAAGTTACCGGCGCAGGGCTTCGCCTAAGCACTACGACGATATGACCGAGGTGATAAACTATGGAGGGAGGCACCGCACGCGGCTATGAGATGTCTGTTGTGCCTTTGGGGTGTCCCCCACCTCCGTATATAAAGGGAGGGAGGAGGAGGTGGTCGGCCTAAGGGGGCACGCCATAAGGGGGGAGTCCTACTTGGACTCCTAGTCCAAGTAGGATTCAGCCCCCCTCCTTCCTTCCACCGGAGAGGGAAAAGGGGAAGGGAGAGAGAGGGAGAAGGAAAGAGGGGGCCGGCCCCCTCCCCTAGTCCAATTCCGTTTGGGCAGGGGGGTCTCTCACATGGCATTTCTCCTCTCCTCCAATAAGGCCCAATAGGCCCAATACTTCTCCCAGGGGGAGAGGGTCCGGTAACCTCCCGGTACTCCGAAAAAATGCCCGAACCACTCGGAACCATTCCGATGTCCAACTGCAACCTTCCAATATATGAATCTTTACCTCTCGACCATTTCGAGACTCCTCGTCATGTCTGTGATCTCATTCGGGACTCCGAACAAACTTCGGTCATCAAATCACATAACTCATAATACAAATCGTCATCGAATGTTAAGCGTGTGGACCCAACAGGTTCGAGAACTATGTAGACATGACCGAGACACATCTCTGGTCAATAACCAATAGCAGAACCTGGATGCTCATATTGGATCCTACATATTCTACGAAGATCTTTATCGGTCAAACCCCATAACAACATACGTCATTCCCTTTGTCATCGGTATGTTACTTGCCCGAGATTCGATCGTCGGTATCATCATACCTAGTTCAATCTCGTTACTGGCAAGTCTCTTTACTCGTTCCGTAATGCATCATCCCATAACTAACTCATTAGTCACATTGCTTGCAAGGCTCATAGTGATGTTCATTACCGAGAGGGCCCAGAGATACCTCTCCGATACACGGAGTGACAAATCCTAATCTCGATCTATGCCAACTCAAACACCATCGGAGACACCTGTAGAGCATCTTTATAATCACCCAGTTACGTTGTGATGTTTGATAGCACACAAGGTGTTCCTCCGGTATTCGGGAGTTGCATAATCTCATAGTCAGAGGAATATGTATATGTCATGAAGAAAGCAATAGCAATAAAACTAAACGATCATTATGCTAAGCAAATGGATGGGTCTTGTCCATCACATCATTCTCTAATGATGTGATCCCGTTTATTAAATGATAACACATGTCTATGGTCAGGAAACTTAACCATCTTTGATTAACGAGTTAGTCAAGTAGAGGCATACTAGGGACACTCTGTTTTGTCTATGTATCCACACATGTATCAACTTTCCAGTTAATACAATTCTAGCATGAATAATACACATTTATCATGATATAAGGAAATATAAATAACAACTTTATTATTGCCTCTAGGGCATATTTCCTTCAGACCACTATATTGGAGACTGCTCTGGAATGCACACTAACGTCTGAAAAGACCTCACTTTCGACCTTTCTTTCTTCCGGTCGATAACCCATGTCAGACTCGGTAACGACATCTCTATCGCCTTTTGTCTTGATCTGTAGATTGGCCCTGACACCCTAGATGTTCACTTTCGGTGCCTCTTCTCCCACACCACCAAACCTAATGCCTCTGCCGTGTTCGTGCTCTCTGTTGCGGACCTCCGTCTCTCACTACAGCCGTGTCTGTCCAACGTTGTTTCCTCCGAACTTCAATCCATGCGTGGCCTGCTAGCCACTGTTAACTTAATGCCGCACGTACCTGATGATAGATTATGTAGGGTCAACGATAAGCCCCTGTTCGTCGCTTATGCATATGAATCTGCTTTCTCATCTAGACCGGAGGATCTGTTCGCAGATTTTATCTGGGGGAAGAACTATGCGACTAACCGCTGCAGGTTGTTTATCTGGCTTGCGCACCGTGGGAGACTGTTCACCAACAAGTGTCGATTCCGGCGGAACTTGACAGACTCTGACTCATGCCCATTCTGCACGTCAACTGAATCAACGACCCACATGCTTCTCCACTGCTCTACTACTGTTGATGTCTGGTCGACGGTCGACTCTCTTAACATCAACCCTGCCGACTGCGCCTCCATCGAAGAATTGCCGGGGCTACAACCTCCTTGCAAGATTCGCAACACGGTTATTATGGCTATTCTCTGAAGTCTATGGCAAAGAAGAAATGCTAAAGTCTTCAGAAGCGAGGATGAATCCATAGGACTTGTCCTTCGACGTGCAGCTCAAGACATTTTTCTTTTGTCCAGTAGATGTGTAAACGCTGCTTGAAAGCAAATTCTGCTTGATAGGGGGATCATGTTGTCCCGGCTAGATGTAGCATAGAGTTTCTGTTGTTTTTTCCTTTCTCTCCCCCTCTCCGCCTTCTTTGTATATACTCTCTGTCAAACCTACAAATTAATAAAATGTTCAGGCTGGCCTTGCCCGCCGTAGTTCCCTAAAAAAAGGCTGAATGATACATCCACTTTATGTGTGTGACATTTTGAAATGATTTTTCAAGTCGCTCACTGTTCTAGCAGTTGTAACACCATACACGGCTGGAAAAGTTTAGATAGCAACATCTATCAACTCAATGTTTTGACATATTAGTGCAGTTGTATTGTGAGGCCGGCAATTGAGAGCCAACATTTTTGATACTTATGTGCCATATAGCGATCGCGTTATGTACGCAATATCTTGTTAATGTACCACGAAACTGGCATATATAAGGCCAGAAAAGTTGACATTCGGGACCTAACTTGTTAGAAAATACAACCCCACTCTACATGTAACAACAGCATCAAGTATGCAACATTCAATTCATGTATTGAGAGGCTGGCATTTATGACCCAACTTGTTTGAAAATTCAGTCCCATTCGTGTACATTTGGATCTCCAACCATCAGATCAAGGATGCAAAAATTGGTTCATTTGGACTCAACTCGTTAGAAAATCCCCTCTCGCTCATATACACACGACATCCAAGCTCCAACAATGACGCCAAGACATAAAATTTGTTTCACATACTGAGAGGTTGGCACCTGAGACCAAGCGTGTTTAAAAAATACGGCCGCACGACATTAAATAAGTAGAATTTGGTTCATACATGAAGAGACTCCCATGTGAGACCCAACGTGTTTGAAAATACGATCACACGACTCATGTACAACAATGGTGCCAAGTATGCAACATTTTCTTCATGTATTGAGAGTCTGACTTATGGGACCTAGCATGTTTGAGTTGTTAGCTAAAAATGTTGACCTATTTTATTTATACAAATTTCAAGTTCAAAAGTCGTAATGATCCATCAACAACTCCTCGAGTTGATACATGGAATTCTTTTTAGAAGAGATACCTGTATTTTTTTTGTGAGATGTATCTGAATTTAATTTAGAGGACATGTTTATCTAGCGAACGTTCGCTAGTTTCAAATTTGCCAATGAACGCCTCATTTGCCATGCCGAAATAACTAAAATTGCTATGCATTTTTGAGGGAATTCATGAAATTTTCCATATATAGGAAAGGTTGCCAGTGATTTATTTGTTTGTTTTTGCCATCCACGTGATCAGGATCCAATGACTGTGGGGCGTTCGCTGGAACTGCCTTCTCAGCGAATGTTCGGCCATTAGCATTTCCGAATTTAGATGGATCATTTGAAAGTCTTAATTAAAATATAAGACCAACCAATGACTAAACCCTCGTTGGCTTTTCTTTATAGAAGAAACTCCATGAACACCGCGTGTCCGTGTCGGGACTCAAACTCGGATGGGTTGGCAGCAATCTCAGCCGCCCAGTCAATGAGTTGACGCCCCATCCTCTTTGAAAGTCGACGCCCCATCCTCTTTGGAAGTCTTAATTAAAACCCACGCACCGGATGTTTGGGATTGGGAAACCAAAGGGTAGTCTCGGAGGAACCAAACGCACGCACGGGGACCAACGCGACAAAGCCAGGAAGTGGAGGCCGGCGTGCGGATGCGTGATGCGGAGAGAGAAACCACTCTTCTACCAAACCCTTGCCCCAGCCATGGAACTCGCTCGCCGAGCCGCTCATCGGGCCGACGCCGGCGACATCTACGGCATTCCCACCCCTTCCGCTGATGGTAACGGAAATTCGGAACTAGCTCTTGTTCTTCAGTTGTGCGGTTGGAGCTTGGAATCAGTAGAAGTTGTCATTGTTCTGAGAAAATAGGGGATTTTAACCTGTTTTGTTAGGTACCAGTATCGCCTGCATTTATTCTCTCTTTTTAAGAGACGCAAGAACTGCTCCCTGTCTCTAGGATCTGAATACTTGTGATTTTTCCCCTATGTCTTGCACACCTATTAGATCAAGATTCAAGAACATGACAGAAAAAAGGCACCTGTTTTGGTCCATTCGAGGAATTGATAATGCGTGGCAGGCTAGGGATTTAATGATTGTGCGACATTAGTTGAAATTTCCAGCACATTTTAGAAATTAACAGCGGTTGCGTTGGGGATGCAGAGCAGATGACGATACAAGAGCTCCACCGGGAACTCTTGCACGAGAAAATCCGCCAGCGAATCATCGTGGACGAACTGGCCAAGCAGCAGGAGCTGGAGGCTGAGTTCCAGCGCGAACTCTTGAACAGTGATGTTGATGCCAGGTTCCGGCAGATCACAATGCCCCACCATGGCACATCCCCTTTGCCTCATGATGAGCCACTGGATGTACCCGTGTCGATTGCGAGGCGGCCCATCAAAGATCGGACCGTGGAATGGGATCGACCTCCACGGTGCAGGCCGGCGAACGAGGAGGATGCACCGATCGTTGGGGTGAGCGGCTGCTTATCCTTTATATCTTCAATTTTGTTCACCTTGACAGTTGATTCATCGTATGTTCTAAATAGCCGGGATGCTGCCATCTTTCAAGATTTTTTTAATCCCCATCTACTCGCTAAATCACTAAAAGTTTGTTCTGTTCCTAAGTCATATTTATTACACATTAAGTAAAAGCTAGGCTCTAGTTCATCCCAGATATTAGGTGTGTTTTTGGAGTAAACTATGTCTCAGCTAAGATTTTGTAACTTTTCTCTTTACTGAATCCAGTTTACTATGGCATTATGCATTCAGCTTGTAGAACTACTGAATTTGTGACTAACTACCGGATCGGCGCTAAGCATCAATTAATTTGTTCTATGCATCTTTCATGTGATAAAATTCAGTAGATTGACTGTAAATCTGTATTATGGGGCATTTGCCCTTTGGTTTGTCCAATATTAACCTTTGTGAGAAACTAGCCTCTGTATTTGTTTGATGGTCAATATACTGACTTATGACTTTCAATACAAGTGATAACTATGCCTTTCATCTGAAAATGAATAGATTCTATTTTGGACTGTATATTTGTTACGGACGACAGGTTGAGCCAGGTTTTTTTAAAACATCACATTGCACCATATTGTACAGTCAAAATAATTATTTGAATATGGCTTGACCTGCAGTTTGTAGGATTTTCCGTTGTGAAATGTGGTCTAGTGTGATCATACTTACAAATCTGTTTAAACCCGTCATTTCTTACAAATACATGGTAAACAATGCAGTTTCCAAATAAAAGTGACCCTTGTTCTTACTAGGCTACAATGGTTTGTAGATCCTAGGCCTTAAATGGTTGTTATGCTTGATACTTTCTATCCCATTTGATTCCCTAGAAGCTCCTTGTGGACATTGACATAGTCTACAAAACTCAATTTGTAACCACCATTTTCCACTACAATATATTTATAGCTCCAAGAAAACCATGCAGTGTGAAAGTATTTTTCAAGACAAATTCACAGATTTTATTTTCAATTATGCAATCTGAATATCTTGAAAGATATTAATAGTTAAAATTTTAATAGTTTACTTCTCCTATATCATTTTCAATTATCTAATCTAAATACTTTTCTCACTAATCTTTATCTTGTGACAGTGCTCTACAATTAGTGCGATTGAAATTTTTAGGATGTGCTTTGCTCTGAAAACAAGCAACATAATTTACGTATGATGTCACTTTGACATTTTTATATGTTAAGTGAATAGCTGCTTATAGGTAAAGTGGGCCTCCTCAATGTATAGATTATGGATAAAATACACACCGTGGGGCTTGTAGATGCTCTTCTCTAAATACTATGATTACAAACAAGTAATGCTTAAACGCTCAACTGTAAAACAAAGCCACATATATCTGCCAGTTGCATATGGTGCCAATTTCTTGACACCATAAGTTGAATGATAGAGAATAGAACAAGATAAAGTGCATTCTAAATAGAATATGGCCCTTTTAGTTACATCAGGGGAATTTCACTCTATGCAGATCTTTCATGGTATGGAAATTTGTACATCATATATGTCTAGTAAAGGTCGTAATATCTTTGTATTCAGTTGATACGATCTGTATGTTGAAGAAGGAAATGGGATTAGCCATGCCATTTTATGCTAATAAGAACTCTCTTGAGCAGGCTAAGCAGCACAAAAATGCACTCTCTGGGATGAAGAGGAAACGGACTGCAGAAACTCCATCGTTGATTTGCAGCATCTGCGACGCAAAATGCTATCGTGAAACAGATTTACAGAATCACTTAAGAGGCAGAAGGCACCAAGAGAACATAGAAGCTCTGCAGGGAGAAGGCAAGGGAGCTGAAGCGAGGCTACATGAAAAAGAAGTGCCCCAGCTTGCAGACAAAAACCTGAAACCAATGCCAACATGGTTTTGCAGCATCTGCGATGCTAACTGTACATCTCAGTCTGACCTCAAGAATCACCTCCGAGGCAGAAGGCACCAACAGAACATAGAAGCTCTGCAAGGAGATGGCAAGGACCCTGAAGTGTCAAGATGGATGTGCAGCATCTGCAATGCTAACTGCACATCTCAATCTGACCTTGAGAGTCACCTCCGAGGCAGAAGGCACCAAGAGAACATAGAAGCTCTGCAAGGAGATGGCAAGGACCCTGAAGTGTCAGGATGGATGTGCGACATTTGCAATGCTAATTGCACATCTCAATCTGATTTCGAGAGTCACCTCCGAGGCAGAAGGCACCAAGAGAAGATAGAAGCTCTGGAAGGAGATGGCAAGGACCCTGAAGTGTCAAGATGGATGTGCTACATTTGCAATGCTAACTGCACATCTCAATCTGATTTCGAGAGTCACTTCCGAGGCAGAAGGCACCAAGAGAACATAGAAGCTCTGCAAGGAGGTGACAAGGACCCTGAAGTGTCAAGATGGATGTGCGACATTTGCAATGCTAATTGCACATCTCAATCTGATTTCGAGAGTCACCTCTGAGGCAGAAGGCACCAAGAGAACATAGAAGCTCAGCAAAGAGATGGCAAGGATCCTGAACTGTCAAGATGGATGTGCGACATTTGCAATGCTAATTGCACATCTCAATCTGACTTCGAGAGTCACCTCCGAGGCAGAAGGCACCAAGAGAACATAGAAGCTGATGACAAGGGAACTGAAGCGTCAAGATGGATGTGCGACATCTGCAATGCTAACTGCACATCTCAATCTGACCTCAAGAGTCACCTCCGAGGAAGAAGGCACCAAGAGAACATAGAAGCTCTGTAGGGAGATGGCAAGGGAACTGAAGTGTCAAGATGGATGTGCAACATCTGCAATGCTAACTGCCTGTCTCGATCTGATTTCGAGAGTCACCTCCGAGGAAGAAGGCACCAATCAAACTTGCAAGCCTGAGTTCTCAGGGCATGCAATCGAGATGCCTAAACATAAGTAAGCATATAACTCATAAACCTGAGTAGGATCTCTTCTATTTTGGGGCTAACTTATATGAGAGCGGTTGGCCTGGGCTTGGTAGACTCAATTCTAGAACTTGGCAACGGTTAGCTGTTTGTGCCGAGAGAAGCTCATATGGAGCCATTTGGTACTTTGCACATGAGAGATGCAAAGCATATTTTGCCCATTGTTTTGCTAGCTTTAACTGTCATCAATCCACTCTGTTGGAACATTCTGAACAGATCGCGAGCTTCACAAATATGCATGTTTCTTATTGTGTTTGTCTCCCTTCACATGATAATTATGTACTGACAATACAAAGTGTGTACAATTGTGAACAAATTAGGTTAGCTTTGCTAAGATAAGAGTCTCGGCTCGGCTCAATCGAGACGATGGAGAAGGTACTCGACCTCCACTTGTTTTGTCAAGGGGATCACCCATCGGTCATACAACTCGTAAACCACCGAAGGGGCGACTTTGAAACTGGATTGGCTGCTGGCGTCGTCACCAGTTTCAGTTGGTCCGTCCAAGGTCACATCTTGGCCGAACACCATGGCCTTCTTCTCCACCCTCCTCTTCACCACATCCTCTTGGGCTTCAGATGTCAGCAGTTTCATCAGAGCATCCTTGTCCTGCATAAAAATCGAGAGATTTTACTTTGCTTATTACATAGACCATGCATTCTGGTGACCATTTATGATCATCTTAAAAAGATCAGTTATACTACATGATCATTTCAACACTGGTTTCACTGTTGGGCGATGAGATGAAATGATCGATGAAGCATGTACCTTTGAACGAATCAAATCTGTGTATCGTTGCTGGTCTCCTCTGAACTTCACTTCTGCCACGTACCTCCCGTAGTTGATCCTCCTCGAGAGCGCCTGCGAGAAGGATGACAAACACAATATCACCACGCGCATTTGGGGTATATATAGAAAAGCATGCAATGTGGCGTTCCATATCACCTGCAGGCACGCGAGATCTGATGCGGCGGTCACAGCGTAGTTGCCATCCTCGCTGCCATTGTTGGCCAGCAGAGGGAGCAGCTCGCTGAAATACATGCCCCATATGGCGTCGTTCGCGTTCACGGACGCCGCTCCGGGATGCAGATCCTGGATTGAATTTCGTCAGCACGAGGTTACGGTAAGACGGCGACAGAGTTTCTTCATTGTTGGGCAATGGAAGATGCATGGAGTGGAAGCTTACGGTGGTGAAGTTGTATGGAGGCGCCAGCGTGAAGGGCACTCTGGATTGGAAGAAAGGGACCTCCTGCTGGCTTTGGTACCATCCTGCCTGCACAAAACGTTCCACAGCTCGTCAGGTTTGTTACCTGTGAGGTTGCTTAAGTACTGCAGTCGTAGCACTAGCACAACGGTAACGTGTCTTCATTTAGAAAATAAGACCCGGAGTGTGGTCTAGCTTTGCTGTGAATCGAATCCAATGCAATATATACTTACGCTTTGTCTTCTTTGCTTAAGGTAACCAACTACTTTCTCCGAATTACTAAAGTTGTACTAAAACTGCGACAAATAATATTGATGCTTAAAGTAACTAACTACTTCCTCCGAATTACTAAACTTGTATTAAAACTGCGACAAATAATATTGATGCTTAAAGTAACTAACTACTTCCTCCGAATTACTAAACTTGTACTAAAACCGAGACAAGTAATATTGATGCTTAAAGTAACTAACTACTTCCTCCGAATTACTAAAGTTGTACTAAAACTGCAACAAGTAATATTGATGCTTAAAGTAACTAACTACTTCCTCCGAATTACTAAAGTTGTACTAAAACCGCGACAAGTAATATTGATGCTTAAAGTAACTAACTACTTTCTCTGAATTATTAAAGTTGTACTAAAGCTGCGACAAATAATATTGATTGGAAGGAGTGCCTGGTTTTGCAATATATATACTCGGTCCGGTTTAGAGTTTCCGTCAATCAAGCATTTTTAAGTTTGACCGCCATTATTATACAAGATATTACAAGCATGAACAATGTTAAATTGATATTAGCAGTTTTTTTTTCATAAAATATGATTATATTTTGAACCAGAGGGCGTATTAGTTATCACGTTCAGTCAACACCTTCCCGGGAGCATGTAACGTCTGACCGTAGTTTTCAGACGCTCAAGTCAAAACATCTTAGACATAACTACAGCAGAGGTCGTCCTCGGGCCATAACAATTGACAAGTGAGCGTTGAAAAGAGAAGAACTGAAAGCTACCAGCTACCAGGTAGCAGAGTCAAAGAAAGAGAACAAGAGAGGGAAGGAGAATCGCATCATGCATGAATGCATGCATGGATGCCATCGAGAACGAACGATCGGACTACCACACCTTGGCCTGGATCTGCTCGGACTCCCGGACGAAGAGCTCGACGAAGGAGCCGTTGCGGCGGCCATGGCGGCCGGCGGGGCCGAAGCACGGGCGATCGTCGTAGGCCGGCAGGTTCAGCGGGTGCTTGGCCCGCTCGATGAGGCTGAAGACGACGGTGTCCTCCTCCCTGGTGAGGAAGCCCCTCACCGTGTCGAGCCCGAGCCCCGCGCACGGGGGCACGACCACGAGCAGCAGCGCGATCGCGTTGCAGAAGAGGAGGAGATACGTGTGAAGGGAGGGCGCGGCCATTGGTGTTACAATCGGTTTAGCGAGCTGTTACTCATGGATGTAGGGTATTTATGGTTGCCGAGAAGGACGCGGCCGGAAGGATGATCAAAGAAGTGACCGAATGGAGAGCAAATCGATAGGTGGACGGCGACGGATCGCCGGCGGGCGATTAATTGGACAGTGTACAGTGCATGTGATGTGACTCGATTAATTGGTCTGCGTTGGATGAAGGGGTTGTGCAAGTTGATAAGCTGAAGAAGGTTCAGAGAGATGAGAAGTCAGAAGGCGCAGGGTCAAACACGATGTGAACAAATGTGGGGTGCTCTCATGCGCGCATCTCGTATACATTACAAGCGGCGGCACGTGCTGTTGGATCATCGTCACTGGAAAGGGAAATGCTAAAGCTTCCACGATAGTGGATGAATTTGGCAAATGCGTGATCCGGTGATGGTGGGCTGGGGTCACCCTCTACCTCCACATTATACTAGTTGCGAAAAGGGCTACCCTACCTAATTAGATAAGCTTATTTGTTCAAAATAAAAATTAGATAAGCTTAAACATTTTCAAAAGAAAGCAGCGCCATCTTCTTGGTGTTTAACGTCATGTGCTCCGTATATCCACTGAGATTTTTTTAGGGTACAGTTGAAAGCCCGATTCTATAAATAAAGCCAACATGACAGAGATCCAACAACGTTAGTACAACCCAGACGTGAAAGCAAGTTTATGTAACACTTACGAGGCGCGCAGGCCAAGGATATCATGTAAAGAAAATATCCCCGGATGAGTAATTGTAGGACATAAGGCGATAACAGATGTGCGGATCTTGAAGATGATCTTAAAAAAAAGCACCAGTGTCCACGGCCTTAGCGAGAGTCTTCCACTGGAGCAGAAGACGAACAAATTTAAACAAGAAATTAGTGGATCGATTATATGACAAATGTTCATTTTTTTAGAAAAGGAAGTTGAAACTCCGGGCCTCTTCATCAAAAGATGCACACAATCATCTTTATTAAAATTTTCAACAAAGCTCTTGCAAAAATATGCATTACACAACCTAAAGCCACCACTCCACACCTACAAACTCGATAACGGTGGATGCCATCGCAACGCAAAATGTTCGGGAATTTTAAAATCTCACAAATTTTGAAAATGTCCACGATTTTTTATAAAAATTCAATTTGTAAAAAAATGATCATGAATTTTAATAATGTACTCAAATTTGAAAATTTTATTTGCAGATTAAAAGGTGTTCAAAAGAATTGAAAAATTTTACTGACATTAATGAAAATGTTCAAAAAATTTAAAAATATTCATTAATTAAAAAATAGGAAATAAAAAAATGTCCGAAAAAACCGTGGAAGAAGAGAAAGACGAAAAGAAAAAAAGAAAAATTAGAAAAGAAAAAAAAATAGTAGGAAAACATAGAGGGCGTGTTTGGTAGCCCGCATAGAGGCCAACCAGGCCCGCGCCGGAAGAAAAATGGGTTGTTTGCCTACCTGCGTTCACTGTTTGGCCTACATCGCACGGACCTCAAAGCACCTCCCAGCCGGGCCTGCTGGTAACGCTCAAATAGGCAGTTTTTCCAGAGCCAGGCCCTTGCGATGCGCGTGGGCGGCGGCGGCTGCACGCGAGGAGCCACACTCGAGAAGTCGCGTTGCTTCCCAGAGCGCTGGCAATAATTACCCTCACCTTCCCGCACCACTCTCTCTTCACTCTCCCACTCTCACCGGCGGTGGCGGCGTGATACATCCATTTTGTATCATGTTTTCCTATGGTTATTTATAATGTTTTTGATCAATATAACACTTTGTGGAGCAATTCTAATGCCTTTTCTCTCTTAATTTGCAAGATTTACATGAAGAGGGAGATTGCCTGCAGCTGGAATTCTGGACCTGAAAAAGCCATGTCAGAGATACCTATTCTGCACATCTCCAAATGAGTTGAAATTTCACGAAGATTTGTGTTGGAATAAATAAAAAATATTGTTGAAAATAAATACCAGAGAAGGCCACCCAGGTGCCCATGAGGCACCAGGGCACGCCCACCCCCTGGGCGTGCCCTCGTGGCTCGTGGAGCCCCTGGCCAGCCTCTGATGCCTATCTTCTAGTATATAAGCCCATTTGCCCTAGAAAAAATTAGCAGAAGACTTTTGGGACGGAGCGCCGCCGTCTCGAGGTGGAACTTGGGCAGGATCACTTTTGCTCTCCGATGAGCAATTCCACCGGGGATACTGGGAAATCGAAGTCATCGTCATCACCAACAACCCTCTCATCATGGGAGGACCAATCTTCTTGAACATCTTCACCAGCACCATCTCATTTCAAACGCTAGTTCATCTCTTGTATTCAGTCTTTGTATCAAAACTCCATATTGGTACCCGTGGGTTGCTAGTAATATTGATTACATCTAGTAGTTGATGCTAATTGGTTTATTTGATGGAAGATTATATGCTCAGATCCTTAATGATATTCAATACCCCTCTGATCTTGAACATGAATATGATTTGTGAGTAGTTACTTTTGTTGCTAGTAGTGGTGTCATGTGAACTTTGACTACATGACACTTCATCATCTTTGAGCCTAAAGGAATGCATTGTGGAGTAGTAATTAGATGATGGGTTGCTAGAGTGGTAGAAACTTAAACTCTAATTTATGTGGTATTCCGTAAGGGGCTGATTTGGATCCAGACGTTTCATGCTATGGTTAGATTTATCTTAATTCTTCTTTCGTAGTTGCGGATGCTTGCGAGATGGGGTAATCATAAGTGGGACGCTTGTTCAAGTAAGAATAACACCCAAGCACTGGTCCACCCATATATCAAATTATCAAAGTAACGAACGTGAATCAAACAAGCATGATGAAAGTGACTAGATGAAATTCCTGTGTGTCCTCAAGAACGCCTTGCTTATTATAAGACACCGTGCTGGCCTGTCCTTTGCTACAAAAAGGATTGGGCTGCCTTGCTGCACTTTTGTTACCGTTACTACATATTGCCTGTTGCAAATTATCTTGCTATCAAACTACTCGTTACCAATAATTTCAGTGCTTGCAGAAAATACCTTAGTGAAAACCGCTAGACATTTTCTTTTGCTCCTCGTTGGGTTCGACACTCTTACTTATCGAAAGGACTACGATTGATCCCCTATACTTGTGGGTCATCACGACGTTCAGCGGATCGACGAATAGCAAGGCGACCATCGGCATCCGCAACATCACCCGCAACACTTCCGCAATGGCGGTAAGCACTGCTTTCACCTCCTCACATACTATTTCGCATTCGATCCGTGTTCTAGGCGAATGGGGAATCGGGGTAAATATCCATAGAACTGATCATAACATCATCATGAGTTCCTAGTAGCGATGGATTTTAGGGTTCCGATCCAGATTGGGTACAAGGGGAATGGGGATTGGGGGTTAATCTTACACAGTAGTTTCAAATCTTAGCCCCGGCGACCCTGGAGGTGGTTGGAGCAGCGGGTGCCCTTGGCCTTGTTTTGTCCTCTGGCCAGGCCATCGTCTTGTCATTGTCGCAGGAGTCCAGACCGATTGGCAAAGTACGGTGGCCTAGCTCCGGTGCCCTGACAACCATTTCCACCTCTTCTTCCTCCTCCGGCTCCAAACCGATGACCTCCGGCACCACCAAAATCCTATTCCAATACGCTGCAGCACGCTGGTCATGAGGAGCCCTGTACTCCCTGCACTTGGACCACCTTTCCCTCTATACAGTGTCGCTGGAGTCGGCATGATTCATGGCCCAACGAAGGATTTCGACTGACATAGCGCCCTTTGCTGGGTCAGGAATCAGCGTCTTCAACTCCTCCGTTGTTGCCTTCTTCACCACATCGTGTGCCTCCTTGTGCATGTCTTCGATGCTACTGAAGTTCTAGCACACTTCCATGGTGCTCTCAAACTTGGTTGCGGTCACCGAGCAAGCACCCGAGGAAGAAAGCCCTCCATCCAATGCCCCAAGGGAAGGGGTTAAGGTTGGAGTTGGAGTTCATGGCGATGATAGGAGAAAGAGTGAGAGACAAAATGAGAGAGGGTTAACTGAGTGCGGTTGTGGGCAAGTAGTGATTATCGGGGTGGGTAAATATAGGGGCTTTGGACAATAGGTTTTAATGCAGATCAACCTTTGAACCTTGTGCTCTTCATGACGCCATGAACTTTGTGTTGTTTATAATGCAGATTGAGATGGAGAACAATGAAAATGGCAAGGAGGTGGTGCTGCCCTTGGAGGTTGTGCCAACCACGCATGAGGAGGTGGCCACGCATGACGACGTGGTGCCGGAGGAGCTCCCAGCGACAAGCATCGGAACTACAGGCACTACCAT
Source organism: Triticum urartu (assembly GCF_003073215.2). NCBI lineage: Eukaryota > Viridiplantae > Streptophyta > Magnoliopsida > Poales > Poaceae > Triticum > Triticum urartu. Next base: position 237,462,750 of record NC_053028.1, on the reverse strand, counting down.
GAGGAGGCTGGGCCAACTCACTTCTACAAGGTGATCCTTGCCCCGAAGCTTGAGTGCATCTCAATGCCCCTCGACTTCACCAAGCACTTCCCAGCCGTGTCGACAGAGTTCAAGTTGAAGACGAACAACGGCTGCTCACGAAGGGTCATCGTCCGGCAGATGAACGGCAGGGTCACCCTCGATCAGGGTTGGGCCACCTTCGTCGTCGTCCATCGAATCAAGATCGGGTACATGGTGACCTTTGATACGTCTCTAACATATCTACTTTTCATAATGCTTTTCCTCTTGTTTTGGACTCTAATTTGCACGATTTGAATGGAACTAACCCCGGACTGACGTTGTTTTCAGCAGAACTACCATGGTGTTGTTTTTCTGCAGAAATAAAAGTTCTCGGAATGGAACGGAACTTTGCGAGGAATTTTTATATTAGTAAAGAGAATTTCTGGAGCCAAGAGCCACCTAAGGGGGGCACCTGGGTGGGCACAACCCACCAGGGCGCGTCTGCCACCCAGGCGCGCCCAGGTGGGTTGTCCCCACCTGGCGGCCCCGCAGACCCTGAAACCGACGCTATAAAATCCCATATTTCCAGAAAAACATCAGGGAGAAAGAATTATCATGATCCACGAGATGGAGCCGCCATCACCTCCGGTTCTTCATCGGGAGGCCAGATCTGGAGTCCGTTTGGGGCTCCGGAGAGGGGGATCTTTATTCTTCGTCATCACCAACCCTTCTCCATCGCCAATTCCATGATGCTCCCCGCCAGGAGTGAGTAATTCCTTCGTAGGCTCGCTAGTTTGCGAGGAGTTGGATGAGATTCATCATGTAATCTAGTTAGTTTTGTTAGGGCTTGATCCCTAGTATCAACTATGTTCTGTGATTGATGTTGTTATGACTTTGCCATGCTTAATGCTTGTCACTTTGGGCCCGGGTGCCATGATTTCAGATCCGAACCGTTTATGTTATCATAATTATATCCATGTTCTAGATCCGATCTTGCAAGTTATAGTCACCTACTATGTACAATGATCTGGTTGTTGGGGAACGCAGTAATTTCAAAAATTTCCTACGCACACGCAAGATCATGGTGATGCATAGCAACGAGAGGGAAGAGTATCTTCCATGTACCCTCGTAGATCGTAAGCGGAAGCTTTACGAGAACGCGGTTAATGTAGTCGAACGTTTTCATGATCCGACCGATCCAAGTACCGAACGCACGGCACCTCCGAGTTCAGCACATGTTCAGCTCGATGACGTCCCACGAACTCCGATCCAGCAGAGCTTCATGGGAGAGTTCCGTCAGCATGACGGCGTGATGATGGTGATGATGTTGCTACCGATGCAGGGCTTCACCTAAGTACCGCTACGATATGATCGAGGTGGATTATGGTGGAGGGGGAACCGCACATGGCTAAGGGATCAATGATCACCTTGTGTGTTCTAGGGTGCCCTCCTCCCCACGTATTTAAAGGAGGGAGGGGAGGCCGCCGGCCTCTCTAGGTGCGCCAAGGGGATGAGGAATCCTCCTCCTAGTAGGAGTAGGATTCCTCTTTTCCTAGTCCTACTAGGAGGGGGGAGGAAGGAGAGGGGAGGAGAAGGAAAGAGGGGGCGCAGCCCCTCCCCTAGTCCAATTCGGACTAGGCCCATGGGGGCGCGCGGCCAGCCCTCGTGGCTTCTCCTCTTTTTCCCCTAAAGCCACCTAAGCCCCATATGTACTCCTGTATTCCCGTAACTCTGCCGGTACTCCGAAAAATACCTGGATCACTCGGAACATTTCCGATGTCCAAATATAGTCATCCAACATATCGATCTTTATGTCTCGACCATTTCGAGACTCCTTGTCATGTTCCCGATCTCATCCGGGACTCCGAACTACCTTCGGTACATCAAAACACATAAACTCGTAATATCGATTGTCACCGAACATTAAGCGTGCGGACCCTACATATGGGTTCGAGAACGATGTAGACATGAGCGAGACACGTTTCCGGTCAATAACCAATAGCAGAACCTGGATGTTCATATTGGCTCCCACATATTCTACGAAGATCTTTATCGGTCAAACCGCATAACAACATGCATTGTTCCCATTGTCATCCGTATGTTACTTGCCCGAGATTCGATAGTCGGTATCTCAATACCTAGTTCAATCTCGTTACCGGCAAGTCTCTTTACATGTTCCGTAATGCATCATCCCGCAACTAACTCATTAGTCACATTGCTTGCAAGGCTTATAGTGATGTGCATTACCGAGAGGGCCCAGAGATACCTCTCCGATAATTGGAGTGACAAATCCTAATCTCGATCTATGCCAACTCAACAAGTACCATCGGAAACACATGTAGAGCACCTTTATAATCACCCAGTTACGTTGTGACGTTTGGTAGCACACAAAGTGTTCCTCCGGTATTCGGGAGTTGCATAATCTCATAGTCATAGGAACATGTATAAGTCATGAAGAAAGCAATAGCAACAAACTAAACGATCATCATGCTAAGCTAACGGATGGGTCAAGTCAATCACATCATTCTCTAATGATGTGATCCCGTTAATCAAATGACAACTCATGTCTATGGTTAGGAAACATAACCATCATTGATTCAACGAGCTAGTCAAGTAGAGGCAAACTAGTGACACTCTGTTTGTCTATGTATTCACACATGTACTAAGTTTCCGGTTAATACAATTCTAGCATGAATAATAAACATTTATCATGATATAAGTAAATATAAATAACAACTTTATTATTGCCTCTAGGGCATATTTCCTTCAGTCTCCCACTTGCACTAGAGTCAATAATCTAGTTCACATCGTCATGTGATTTAACACCAATAGTTCACATCTTTATGTGATTAGTTCACATCTCCATGTGACTAACACCCAAAGGGTTTACTAGAGTCAATAATCTAGTTCACATCGCTATGTGATTAACACCCAAAGAGTGATCATGTTTTGCTTGTGAGAGAAATTTAGTCAACGGGTCTTCAACATTAAGATCCGTATGTATTTCGCAAATTTCTATGTCTACAATGCCCTGCACGGAGCTACTCTAGCTAATTGCTCCAACTTTCAATATGTATCCAGATCGAGACTTAGAGTCATCTAGATCGATGTAAAAAGCTTGCATCGACGTAACTCTTTACGATGAACTCTTTCATCACCTCCATAACCGAGAAATATTTCCTTAGTCCTCTAAGGATAATTTTGACCGCTGTTTAGTGATCTACTCCTAGATCACTATTGTACTCCCTTGCTAGAATCATGCTAAGGTATACAATAGGACTGGTAAACAGCATAGCATACTTTATAGAACCTATGACTGAGGCATAGGGAATGACTTTTCATTCTCTTTCTATTTTCTGCTGTGGTCGGGTTTTGAGTCTTTACTCAACTTCACACCTTGCAACACAGGCAAGAACTCCTTCTTTGACTGTTCCATTTTGAACTACTTCAAAATCTTGTCAAGGTATATACTCATTGAAAAAAAAACTTATCAAGCGTCTTGATCTATCTCTATAGATCTCGATGCTCAATGTGTAAGCAGATTCATCGAGGTTTTTCTTTGAAAAACTCCTTTCAAATACTCCTTTATGCTTTCCAGAAAATTCTACATTATTTTCGATCAACAATATGCCATTCACATATACTTATCAGAAATGTTGTAGTGCTCCCACTCACTTTCTTGTAAATATAGGCTTCACCACAAGTCTGTATAAAACCATATGCTTTGATCACTTTATCAAAGCATATATTCCAACTCTGAGATGCTTGCACCAGTCCATAGATGGATCGCTGGAGCTTGCTGACTTTGTTAGCATCTTTAGGATCAACAAAACCTTCTGGTTGCATCATATACAACTCTTCTTTTAGGAAATCCATGAAGGAATACAGTTTTGACATCCATTTGCCAGATTTCATAAAATGCGGCAACTGCTAACATGATTCGGACAAACTTTTAAGTATCGATACGAGTGAGAAAATCTCATCATAGTCAACACCTTGAACTTGTCGAAAACATTTTGCGACAATTTGAGCTTTGTAGATAGTAACACTACTATCAGCATCCGTCTTCCTCTTGAAGATCCATTTATTTTTAATGACTCACCGATCATCGGGCAAGTCAATCAAAGTCCATACTTTGTTCTCATATATGGATCCCATCTCAGATTTCATGGCCTCAATGTTGGGATCTACGGTAGGGTGCATCGACTGCAAATTAAAATTTCCTACACGCGGAACAACCAAGAACATGCTACGAGAGATGGATCACAGTTTGTTACCACTAGACGTGCAGTGCCGTGCAGCGGAAGAAGAGTTGGGGCAGTGCGTCCGCGTGGATCGTCTCCTCCTCGTCCGATCTCCCTCGTACAACCGGTGGTCGGTTCCCACGTGATAGCGCCGAAGCGATCAGCCCATGAGTGTGCCGCACCTCCACTATATATATAGGCGTCCGTCAAGGGCTCAACACTTGGGCCTCGCACGGACCCTAAAGCCCATAAGTCTACTCGGCCACAATCCGAATACAGTTCGGATCACATCCGACCAGTTTTGTCGGATCCGACCTCGTAGGTTCCTTCCCTTAAGCGCGCGACCCCTTAGGTTCAAGTCGGCTTGGTCGCAGTTCGGATCACCTCCGAACTGCACGGTTGGTAGCGGCCTCTAGCAAGACATGCCGAACACCAAGCATACTATGAAGCTGGTTAGCGAACCTGTACATCACACTTCCATTCCTTTTGCCACACGATATATGTTGTTGAGCTCAAGGCGAGTCTGTCATCCTTTTGCTAGCCCGACCTCTTTCTCGTTCCAGTGATGCTGACCAAAAACCGGATTATCTCATAATCCTTGTCGCATGGCCATGCTTATCCTGGTCGGATCACACGAGGGGCCTAGAGTATATCTCTCCTGATAGGAGGGGCAAATCCCATCTTGCTCGACCACGTCTCATAGCATGGTTCTAGACAAACCCGAAACCTACCTTTATAACTACCCAGTTACGGAGTAGCGTTTGGTCGGCCCAAAGCAAGTCTGTCACCATCCCGAGTACATGCGTCAGCTCAGGTCTTAGGACATAGAACATATGTTGTACTAGAGACTCAGAGATGACATATAGCTGCGTCTCATAGTTGGATCTGTCCGACTTGGACCTTATCTCGACTCGGATCCGACTGCGTCGAATCCGACCAGATCCTTCCAAGTCCATATTATCCGCTTAGTATCCAATGCTCCATGGCTAGTGAGACCAAGCCATCGACCGTGTCATATGCTAGTCTATTTGTTTGCGCGTCCACACAACCCTTTCGACTAGGGATCTTTTAGGAGAGTCATCATACAATGCATAGTCCCACAAACAAGTCATGTACTTACTGATACACATCATTGATAATGTCCAAGGACTATCTTTATTCATAAACACATAGGAAATATCATCATACATGATTGCCTCTAGGGCATATCTCCAACAGTCTCCCACTTGCACTAGAGTCAATCAAATAGACATCGAATGCCCATAGCTCTAACGTGCCCCTCATGCTTGGGTTGTGGAAGCGGCTTAGTCAACAGATCCGCAACATTTGCATCCATGTGAATTTTGCATAACTCTACATCACCACTCTTTACGATCGTTCGTATCAGGTGATATTTCCGATCTATGTGTCTGACCTTGTGGCGATTCCTCGGCTTCTTGGCTTGTGCGATGGCACCAGAATTATCACAATAAAGGTCCAACGGTTTTACCGAGGCTGGGAAAATACCAAGATCATCCAGAAAGTTCCGGATCCAAACACCTTCCTTTGCAGCTTCACAAGCCGCAATGTATTCGGCTTCTGTAGTAGAATCGGCCACCGTATCTTGCTTGGAACTCATCCAGCTCACTGCTCCTCCATTCATGACGTACATGAATCCAGACTATGATCGACAATCATCTCTGTCGGTTTGGAAACTAGCATCGGCGTAACCCCTTATGATGAGCTCTTTCTCACCTCCATAAAGTAGGAACATCTCTTTAGTCCTTTTCAGGTACTTCAAAATAGTCTTTACTGCTGCCCAGTGACTCTCACATGGGTTGGTCTGGTATCTACTTGTTAGGCTTATTGCAAAAGCAACATCGGGCCGCGTACATATCATGGCATACATACTGGATCCAACTGCCGAGGCATATGGAATCCTACTCATCCTTCTTCGCTCATCAGATGTCGAAGGACTCTGAGTCTCGCTTAGCCTTATATCATGTGAGAGTGGCAAGAACCCTTTCTTTGCCTCACTCATGTTGAACCACTTCAACACTTTATCTATGTACGTGCTCTGGCTTAAGCCAAGCAGCCTCCTTGACCTATCTCTACAGATCTTAATGCCTAATATGTACATTGCCTCACCAAGGTCCTTCATCGAAAACTTGCCATTCAATGACTCCTTGACCGAGTTCAGCATCGAAATATCATTTCCGATCAGTAGTATGTCATCCACATACAAGATCAAAAACACTATCGGGCTCCCACTTAACTTCTTGTATAAACAAGAGTCCTCTTCGCTTTTGATGAAGCTGAAACCAGTGACGAACTCATCAAAATGAATGTTCCAGCTCCGAGATGCTTGCCTCAACCCATAAATGGATCTCTTGAGCTTGCATACCTTACTAGTGCTAGTCGGATCGACAAAACCCTCGGGCTGTATCATATACACATCCTCGGTTAAATTTCCATGAAGGAAAGTCGTCTTGACATCCATCTGCCATATCTCGTAATCGAAATATGCGGCTATAGCTAGTACGATCATCACCGACTTTAGCATCACTACCGGCGAGTAAGTCTCGTCGTAGTCAATTCCTTGAACTTGTCCATAACCCTTAGCAACAAGCCGGGCTTTGTGGATCTGAACATTTCCATCCACATCAGTTTTCTTATTAAAGACCCATTTGCAACCAATGGCCGTTACGCCAGGCAGCGGATCAACCAAGTCCCAAACTTGATTCTCATCCATGGACTTTAACTCGGATCTCATGGCCTCCAGCCATGCCTCGGAATCTGGGCTCACCATCGCTTCTGCATATGTGGTCGGCTCGTCACTTTCTAGCAACAATACATCGCACACTCTGTGCAATCTTTCCGACCTCCGTGGTTCCGGTGCCGCTTCCACTACGGGTTCCCTGACTGACTCCGGTATGATCTCATCACCAGTCGAGCCGTCCCCGAGTGGTCCTCGAATTTCTTCGAGTCGGACCGTCCTCCCACTGGCCTCCCGACTGAGAAACTCTTTCTCAAGGAAAACCCTGTTCCGAGCAACAAACACTTTGTTCTCTTCTTGGTTGTAGAAGTTATATCCCAAGGTTTCCCTTAGATATCCCACGAATATGCATTTATCCGACTTGGGTGTAAGCTTGTCTGACATAAGTTTCTTGACAAATGCTTCACAACCCCAAATCTTTAGAAAAGACAAACTGGGACTCTTCCCGGTCCACATTTCATGTGGTGTCTTGTCTACGGATTTTGATGGTACCCTGTTAAGTGTGAAAGCTGCAGTTTCTAGAGCATATCCCTAGAATGACAGGGGTAAATCCGACTTGCTCATCATAGATCGAACCATGTCCAACAAGGTGCGATTCCTCCGTTCTGATACACCATTTGTCTGTGGTACCCAGAGGTGTGAGCTGAGGTACTATACCTCTGCTTTTCAGATGATCATCAAACTCCTGGCTCATGTACTCACCTCCACGATCAGATCGTAGAAATTTTATAGTCTTGCCGAGCTGATTCTCCACCTCGTTTTGAAACTCTTTGAACATTTCAAAAGTCTCTGACTTGTGCCTCATTAAATAGATATATCCATATCTACTCAAGTCGTCGGTAAAAGTCACGAAGTACTGATAGCCACCTCTGGCAGTTGTGCTCATTGGTCCACACACATCACTGTGTATCAGTTCCAACAGCTCGGATGCCCTCTCACAACTCTTTGCGAAAGGAGACTTAGTCATCTTGCCGAGCAAGCATGATTCTCATGTCTCGAATGACCCAAAGTCGGTCGAAGTTAGGAGTCCATCATCATGGAGCTTCTTCATGCGTTTTAGACTAATGTGTCCAAGCCGGCAATGCCAGAAGTATGTCGGATTTATCTCATTGGGCTTATGCCTCTTGACATTCACGTTATAGACCGGTTCCTGTTCTAGATTCAATATAAATAACCCATCAAGAATGGGTGCATAGCCGTGGAACATACCATTCAAATAAATCAAACAACCATTGTCCTTTAAATTGAATTCATAACCCTGACTCATCAAGCATGAGGCAGAAATAATGTTCCGACTAAGTGCAGGAATGTAATAACAATTATTCAATTCCAAAATAAATCCAGAAGGAAGCTGGAGCTGCATCGTGCCGACCTCCAACGCAGCAACTCTTGCTTTGTTGCTGACCCTGATGTCAATCTCCCCTTGTGCCACACGCCTAGTTCTTACTAGCCCCTGCATCGAGTTGCAAATATGAACAACCGATCCAGTATCAAATACCCAAGAGCTACTAGGTATGTCAGCAAGGTAAATGTCTATAACATATGCAACAAGTGTACCTTTGCCTGAAGCAGCATTCCCGGCCTTCTTGCCATGCTCTGCAAGCCACTTGGTACAGTTCCTCTTCCAGTGACCAGTTTCCTTGCAATGATAGCAAATGGTCTTTGAGTCCAGTCCAGACTTCGGCGCAGCGGCGGAGGTTACCATCTCCGTGCCCTTTGCCTTAGCCTTCTTCTTAGACTAACTCATCTTGAACTTAGCCGATTTCTGCACCATCAACACTTGATGCGTGCCTTTCTTAATATCCTACTCTGCTACTTTGAGCATCCCATGCAATTCAGTGAGCTTCTTATCCATGCCATGCATATGATAGTTCGAGATGAACGTCCCATAGCTGGGCGGAAGAGAACCCAGAACTGCATCAGTAGCCAGCTCATCCAAGAGCGGGAAGCCCAACCGGTCCAAAGCTTGCACATATCCGATCATCTTGATCACATGCGGGCTCAGTGGATCACCTTCCTTCAGCTTACAATCCATCAAGGATCGCCAGACGCTGAACCTTTCGGTCCTAGCCTGCACCTGAAACATGCTCTTAAGACTCTCGATCATATCGAAAGCCCCAACGTCTTTGAAATGCTGCTGCAAATCGGGCTCCATACAAGCCAGCATGAGGTAGCTGATCTCGTTTGATTCATCAATGAGTTTCTGGTAGGCATTCTTGGTTGTGGTACTAGCATTATCGGCAGGTTCCTCTAGAAGCGGATCCTCTAGAATATGTTCCTTTTTATCATGCTTGAGAACAATTCTCAAATTTCTATACCAGGTAGTAAAGTTTGTTCCATTCAGTTTATCCTTTTCCAGAATTGATTTCAATGCAAAGTTGGGTTGAGCAGGTGGTGCCATTGATCTACAACAGAAAAATATGCAATCACTAAGCAATGTGTTTATGTAGAGTAATTCTAGCCTTAAACAGAAATACTCCCACTGAAGTCAGCATCCCTCCGCAAACTCTCAGTGATTTAGGATCCGACTAGCACATGCGACTAGTGAGCTTTAGCATCACTGCTAGACAACATGTCTATCTGGTAAGCAACTCCTTGCTAATCGTATCTCTATACGACTCCTATCGGTCGGGTAGGTATCTCATACCCCGGCTCCCGACCTCTTTTGCCACAAGGCCCAAAACCGTTTTGATAGCCTTGTCAAGTCAACCTAATGCAGTGCATGTCCGTGTCCGACACGAACCCTTCAGTTCAAGGACACCTAGCAGCACCCCAATTTTATGAGCCCACTACTAGACGTACTTGACGTGCGAAGGTGCAACATCGGGGATGGCAATTCGCTTGATATTCATGAGGGGTCTTTCTACCATTCTAACATGCATAGAAAATAAGGAAGCATAACAATCACAAATAAACACATATTGTGAAATAGTATGGCTCTGATGACCCACAAGTATGGGGGATCTATCATAGTCCTTTCGATAAGTAAGAGTGTCGAACCCAACGAGGAGCAGAAGGAACTGATAAACGGTTTTTAGCAAGGTATTATCTGCAAGTACTGAAATAAGTGGTAACAGATAGTTTTGTAATGAGATAATTTGTAGCGAGCAACAAGTAACAAAAGTAAATAAAGTGCAGCAAGGTGGCCCAATCCTTTTTGTAGCAAAGGACAAGCCTGGACAAACTCTTATATAAGGAAAAGCGCTCCCGAGGACACATGGGAATATCGTCAAGCTAGTTTTCATCACGCTCATATGATTCGCGTTCGGTACTTTGATAATTTGATATGTGGGTGGACCGGTGCTTGGATGCTGTTCTTACTTGAACAAGCATCCCACTTATGATTAACCTCTATTGCAAGCATCCACAACTACAACAAAAGTATTAAGGTAAACCTAACCATAGCATGAAACATATGGATCCAAATCAGCCCCTTACGAAGCAACACATAAACTAGGGTTTAAGCTTCTGTCACTCTAGCAACCCATCATCTACTTATTACTTCCCAATGCCTTCCTCTAGGCCAAAATAATGGTGAAGTGTTATGTAGTCGATGTTCACATAACACCACTAGAGGCTAGACAACATACATCTCATCAAAATATCAAACAAATACCAAATTCACATGACTACTAATAGCAAGACTTCTCCCTTGTCCTCAGGAACAAACGTAACTACTCACAAAGCATAAACATGTTCATAATCAGAGGGGTATTAATATGCATAAAGGATCTGAACATATGATCTTCCACCAATTAAACCAACTAGCATCAACTACAAGGAGTAATTAACACTACTAGCAACCTACTAGCACCAATCCCGAACTTGAAGACAAGAATCGGATACAAGAGATGAACTAGGTTTTTGAGATGAGATGGTGCTGATGAAGATGTTGATGGAGATTTCCCTCTCCCGATGAGAGGAGCGTTGGTGATGACGATGGCGATGATTTCCCCCTCCGGGAGGGAAGTTTCCCCGGCAGAACAGCTCTGTCGGAGCTGTAGATTGGATCCGCCAAGGTTCCGCCTCGTGGCGGCGGAGTTTCGTCCCGAAAGGTTGCTTCTTATTTTTTCTCGACGAAAGACTTCATATAGGAGAAGATGGTCATCGGAGAACCACCACGGGGCCCACGAGGCAGGGGCGCGCCCTAGGGGGGCGCCCCCCACCCTCGTGAGAAGGGTGTGGGCCCCTGGTCTTCATCTTTTGGCGAGGATTTTTCATTATTTATTATAAGGTGTTCCGTGGAGTTTCAGGACTTTTGGAGTTGTGTAGAATAGGTCTCTAATATTTGCTCCTTTTCCAGCCCAGAATTCCAGCTGCCGACATTCTCCCTCCTTATGTAAACCTTGTAAAATAAGAGAGAATAGCCATAAGTATTGTGACATAATGTGAAATAACAGCCCATAATGCAATAAATATTGATATAAAAGCATGATGCAAAATGGACGTATCAACTCCCCCAAGCTTAGACCTCGCTTGTCCTCAAGCGAAAAGCCGAAATCGAAAAATATGTCCACATGTTTAGAGATGAAGGTGTCGATAAAAATAAAATACGGACATGAGGGCATCACGATCATTCTTATAACAGCAACTTATATAATTTTTGTCATATGATCTCTAATGCTAGAGTAATAATTCAATCACAATATCAAGTATGAATCGTAAACTTCATTGAAAACTAACAAACTACAATCTCGGTCATTGAAGCAATTGCAATTTATCATAACATAGGAAAGAGACAATGTATAAGAGCTTTTCAGCAAGTCCACATACTACTATCATATAATCTTTCACAACTGCTGACACTCACGCAATACTTATGGGTGTGGAGTTTTAATCGGACACAGAGAAAGATAGGGGCTTATAGTCTTGCCTCCCAACGTTTTACCTCAAGGGTAATGTCAACAGTAATAGTTCATGAAAACTCACATCCAATTAGCCATATATACCAGGATCTTTCCAACATAATGTGCTTGCCAAAGGATAAAGTGTAAAAAGGAAGGGTGAAAATCACCATGACTCTTGCATAAGGTAGAAGATAATGATAAAAGATAGGCCCTTCGCAGAGGGAAGGAAAGGTTGCCATGCGCTTTTATGGTTGGATGCACAAAATCTTAATGCGAAAGAACGTCACTTTATATTGCCCCTTGTGATATGAACCTTTATTATGCAGTCCGTCGCTTTTATTACTTCCACATCACAAGATCGTATAAAGCTTATTTCTCCCACACCAATCAATCATACATATTTAGAGAGCAATTTTTATTGCTTTGCACCAATGACAACTTACTTGAAGGATCTTATTCAATCCATAGGTAGATATGGTGGACTCTCATGGCAAAACTGGTTTAAGGGTATTTGGAAGCACAAGTAGTATCTCTACTTGGTGCAATGAATTTGGCTAGCATGAGGGGGAAAGGCAAGCTCGACATGTTGGAAGATCCAAGACAATATAATTTATCTCAGATGTAAGAAACCATACCCCATTACGTTGTCTTCCTTGTCCAATGTCAACTCTTTAGCATGTCATATTTTAATGAGTGCTCAAATCATAAAAGATGTCCAAGATAGCATATCTATATGTGAAGACCTCTCTTTCTTTATTACTTCCTATTAATTGCAACGATGACCAAAACTATGCTTGTCAACTCTCAACAACTTTTATTCATCATACCTTTTCTATGTGAGCTCATTACTCTCCATGAGATCCATATGATCTCTTTGTTTCTTTTTATTTCTTTCTCTTTTCTTATATTCACTTAGGATCATGGCAAAACAATCAAGCCCCTGACTCAACACTAATCTTTATTATATAGCTCACAGACTCGATTACATAGAAGGATAATAAAGCAAAGCTCACAACTAGATCATGCCACAAAATTTATTCTACTAGATCAAAATACTACTAATAAGATCGAACTAAGATAAATGGTAAAGATAAAAGTGATGGTAATACGATACCGGGGCACTCCGCCAAGCTTGGTTGTTGCCAAGGGGAGTGCACATACCCATGTTATTATATCTCCTTGGTTGGTGAAGGTGGAGGTGTTGTTGATGATGGATTGTCGCACATCCAGCGTAGAAGGTATTCTAACTTGCGGATAATGCCCTTGAGTGCGATGATATGCTCCTTCAACAAAATATTTTCACGTGTGAGATACTTATTTTGTATACGAGCCAACTCAATCATCTTGAAAGCTTCGATTTCTATAGGGGTAAGAAGATTATGATCCAGTTGAAGGGTGTCTTCTATTGCTGGAACTTGGTCCTCCACGGCCTTCTTGATCCCTTCATCCTTATTGATCTCCATAGGTTCTTCTCTCTTCAGCTCTATCTTCATTAGCCAAGCATCATTGTCCTCATGGTTGGAGGAGGAGGGAGACGACATAGTGCCTGGCCTTGAAAACCCTGACAGAAAACAGCTCGAAACAAAGACAGGAGATTTTTGCGTAATACGGGAGTCAAAACCTTCGGGAGAATATATAGTGAATTTTTACCGACCAAAATACATATCGTGCAACAAAACGGAGTCCGGAAGGCACACGAGGAGCTCACGAGGTAGGGGGCGCGCCCAGGGGGTAGGGCACGCCCTCCACCCTCGTGAGGCCCTCGTGTCCTTCCCGGACTGCTACTTAATTTTCTATTTTTCTAAATATTCCAAAACGGAGAAATATTACCTTAAAAATTGTTTTGGAGTCGGTTTACTTACCGTACCACATACCTATTCCTTTTCGGAGTCTGAAACGTTCTGGAAAGTGTCTCTTATGTATTCCTCCGGGGTTACGGTTTCAATGATATTGGTTTCAACATTTATGGGATTACCTGAGATATAATGTTTGATTCTTTGACCGTTTACCACCTTTGGATTTGTGCCTTTGAAGTTGTTGATTTTTATGGCACCAGAACGATAGACCTCCTCGATAACATAGGGGCCTTCCCATTTAGAGAGAAGTTTCCCTGCAAAAAAATCTTAAACGAGAGTTGTATAGCAATACATAATCACCTACATTAAACTCACACTTTTGTATCCTTTTGTCATGCCATCTTTTAACCTTTTATTTAAACAACTTGGCATTTTCATAAGCTTGGGTTCTCCATTCATCAAGTGAGCTAATATCAAATAACCTCTTTTCACCGGCAAGTTTGAAATCATAGTTGAGCTCTTTAATAGCCCAATATGCCTTATGTTCTAGTTCGAGAGGTAAGTGACATGATTTTCCATATACCATTTTACACGGAGACATACCCATAGGATTTTTATATGCAGTTCTATAGGCCCATAATGCATCATCAAGTTTCTTGGACCAATTCTTTCTAGACCTATTGACATTCTTTTGCAAAATTATTTTGAGTTCTCTATTACTCAATTCTACTTGACCACTAGACTGTGGGTGATGCAGAGATGCAATTCTATGATTGACGTCATATTTAGCAAGCATTTTACGGAAAGCACCATGAATAAAATGTGAACCACCATTAGTCATTAAATATCTAGGGACTCCAAACCTCGGAAAAATAACTTCTTTAAGCATTTTAATAGAAGTGTTATGATCAGCACTACTAGTTGGAATAGCTTCTACCCACTTAGTAACGTAATCAACATCAACTAAAATATGTGTATATCCATTAGAGGCAGGAAAAGGTCCCATATAATCAAAGCCCCAAACATCAAACGGTTCAATAAAAAATGAATAATTCATAGGCATTTCTTGACGTCTACTAATATTACCAATTATTTGACATTCATCACAAGAAAGGACAAACTTATGGGCATCCTTGAAGAGAGTAGGCCAATAAAAGCCGGATTGCAATACCTTATGTGCAGTTCTATCTCCCGCGTGGTGTCCTCCATAAGTTTCAGAGTGGCACTTGCGTAGGATATGTTCCTATTCATGCTCAGGTACACAATGTCTAATAACACCATCTACTCCTTCTTTATAAAGATGTGGGTCATCCCAAAAGTAATATCTCAAATCATAAAAGAATTTTTTTCTTTTGTTGGTATGTGAAGCTAGGTGGTATAAATTTAGCAACTATGTAATTAGCATAATCAGCATACCAAGGGGTACTACGAGAAGTACTTATGACATTTAATTGTTCATCAGGAAAGCTATCATCAATAGGTAGTGGGTCATCAAGAACATTCTCTAACCTAGATAAGTTGTCTGCAACGGGGTTCTCAGCTCCTTTTCTATCAACAATATGCAAATCAAATTCTTGTAGCAAGAGGACCCATCTAATAAGTCTAGGTTTAGCATCTTTCTTCTCCATAAGACATTTAATAGCAGCATGATCAGTGTGGATAGTTACTTTAGAATCAACAATATAAGGTCTGAACTTATCACAAGCAAATACAACTGCTAAAAGTTCTTTTTCAGTAGTAGCATAATTTCTTTGAGCATTGTCTAGAGTCTTACTAGCATAATGGATAACATTTAATTTCTTATCAACTCTTTGCCCTAGAACAACACCTACAGCATAATCGCTAGCATCACACATAATTTCAAAGGGTAAATTCCAATCAGGTGGCTGAACAATAGGTGCAGAGACTAATGATTTCTTAAGTATTTCAAATGCTTCTACACAATCATCATCAAAGACAAATGGTATATCTTTTTGTAATAAATTAGTCAGAGGCCGAGAAATTTTTGAGAAGTCCTTAATGAACCTCCTATAAAATCTAGCGTGACCAAGGAAACTTCTTATACCTTTGATGTCCTTGGGACATGGCATCTTTTCAATAGCATCAACCTTGGCTTTATCAACTTAAATACCTCTTTCAGAAACTTTATGCCCCAAGACAAAACCTTCATTAACCATAAAGTGGCACTTTTCCCAATTGAAGACAAGTTTAGTTTCTTCACATCTCTGCAAAACTCGATCAAGATTGCTCAAGCAATCATCAAAATAAGATCCATAGACGGAAAAGTCGTCCATGAAAACCTCACAAATCTTTTCCCAAAGTCAGAGAATATAGCCATCATGCATCTTTGAAAGGTAGCAGGTGCATTACATAAACCAAAAGGCATACGTCTATAAGCAAAAGTACCAAAAGGGCATGTAAAAGTAGTCTTTGATTGATCTTTAGCCGACACAGGTATTTGAGAGAAACCAGAATAACCATCTAGAAAGCAGTAATGTGTATGTTTGCATAATCTTTCTAGCATTTGATCGATAAAAGGTAAGGGGTAATGATCTTTCTTAGTAGCCTTATTTAATTTGCGGAAATCAATTACCATCCTATAACCTGTAATAATTCTTTGTGGAATCAATTCATCTTTATCATTAGGAACAACAGTAATACCTCCCTTCTTAGGGACACAATGAACAGGACTTACCCACTGACTATCAGCAACGGGATAAATTATACCTGCCTCCAGAAGCTTTAGTATTTCTTTTCTTACCACTTCCTTCATTTTAGGATTCAGACGTCGTTGAGGATCACGAACTGGTTTGGCATCTGCTTCCAAATTTATTTTATGTTGACATAGAGTGGGACTAATGCCCTTAAGATCATCAAGAGTATATCCAATAGAAGCACGGTGCTTCTTCAGAGTTTTCAATAATCTTTCTTCTTCATGCTCTGAAAGGTTAGCACTAATAATAACAGAATATATCTTTTTTTCATCAAGATAAGCATATTTAAGATTATCAGGCAACGGTTTAAGCTCAAACACGGGATCACCCTTAGGTGGAGGAGGATTCCCTAGGATTTCAACAGACAAATTGTGTTTTAGCATAGGTTCTTGTTTAAAGAATACTTCATCTATTTCCCTTCTTTCATTCATAAACATATCATTCTCATGGTCTAGCAAATATTGTTCTAAAGGATCATTAGGAGGTACGACAATAGAAGCAAGACCAATAATTTCATCCTTACTAGGCAATTCTTCTTCACGGTGTTGTTTACTAAATTTAGAGAAATTAAACTCATGAGTCATATCATCCAAGCCAATAGTAACAACATTCTTTTCGCAGTCTATCCTAGCATTAACTGTATTTAAGAAGGGTCTACCAAATATAATGGGACAAAAGCTATCTTGTGGGGAACCAAGAACAAGAAAATCGGCAGGATATTTAGTTTTCCCACACAAGACTTCAACATCTCTAACAATTCCCATTGGTGAAATAGTATCTCTATTAGCAAGTTTAATAGTAACATCAATTTCTTCTAACTCAGCAGGTGCAATGTCATGCGTAATTTCGTTGTATAAGTCAATAGGTATTGCACTAGCACTAGCACCCATATCACATAAGCCATGATAACAATGATCTCCTATTTTAACAGAAATAACAGGCACGCCTACCACAGGTCTATGTTTATCTTTAGCACAAGGTTTAGCAATTCTAGCAGTTTCACCGCAGAACTGAATAACTTGCCCATCAATATTATCAGACAAGAGCTCTTTACCAATAGCAATATTAGGTTCAACTTTAACTTGCTCAGGAGGTGTATATGTTTTAATATTGCTTTTACGAACCACAGTTGAAGCTTTAGCATGATCCTTTATCCTAACAGGGAAAGGTGGTTTCTCAACATAAGAAGTAGGAACAATAGGATCATTATAAGTGACAGTCTTTTCTTCAACTTTAATAGGTGCAGCTACTTTTACTTCTATGGGAGGATGATATTTAAACCACTTCTCCTTAGGGAGATCAACATAAGTAGCGAAAGATTCACAGAAAGAAGCTACTATCTCAGAATCAAGTCCATATTTAGTGCTAAACTTATGGAAAATATCGGTATCCATGAAAGATTTAACACAATCAAACTTAGGTCTCATACCTGACTCCTTACCATTGTCAAGGTCCCAATCTTCAGAGTTGCGTTTAATTCTATCCAATAAATCCCATTTGAATTCAATAGTCTTCATCATAAAAGAGCCAGCACAAGAAGTATCAAGCATGGTGCGATTGTTATCAGAAAGCCGAGCATAAATTTTTTGAAAAATTGTTTCTCTTGGAAGCTCATGATTAGGGCATGAATATAACATTGATTTAAGCCTCCCCCAAGCTTGAGCGATGCTTTCTCCTTTGTGAGGCCAAAAATTATATATATAATTGCGATCACGATGAACAAGATGCATAGGGTAATACTTTTGATGAAATTCCAATTTCAATTTTCTATAGTTCCATGATCCCATATGATCACATAGCCTATACCATGTCAATGCGTCTCCCTTCAAAGATAAAGGGAAGACCTTCTTCTTAGCAACATCATCGGAAATACCTGCAAGCTTAAATAATCCACAAACTTCATCCACATATATTAGGTGTTCATCAGGATGCTTTGTTCCATCTCCTGTAAAAGGATTAGCTAGCAGTTTTTCTATTATACTCGAAGGATACTCATAAGGAATTTCATTTTCAATAGGTTCAGTAGGTTGAGGAGCAACTCTTTGCTCTACTGGTCGGGGTGAAGATACCCCGAACAAGCCCCTCAGAGGATTACTTTCCATAGTAACAAGTGACAGTAAATTTCAGCACACTATATAAATTTTTCCTTACCAAATTTCACCTACCAAAGGCGCTTCACTCCCCAGCAACGGCACAAGAAAAGAGTCTTGATGACCCACAAGTATAGGGGATCTATCGTAGTACTTTCGATAAGTAAGAGTGTCGAACCCAACGAGGAGCAGAAGGAAATGATAAACGGTTTTCAGCAAGGTATTCTCTGCAAGTACTGAAATAAGTGGTAACAGATAGTTTTGTAATGAGATAATTTGTAACGAGCAACAAGTAACAAAAGTAAATAAAGTGCAGCAAGGTGGCCCAATCCTTTTTGTAGCAAAGGACAAGCCTGGACAAACTCTTATATAAGGAAAAGCGCTCCCGAGGACACATGGGAATATCGTCAAGCTAGTTTTCATCACGCTCATATGATTCACGTTCAGTACTTTGATAATTTGATATGTGGGTGGACCGGTGCTTGGGTCCTGTTCTTACTTGAACAAGCATCCCACTTATGACTAACCTCTATTGCAAGCATCCGCAACTACAACAAAAGTATTGAGGTAAACCTAACCATAGCATGAAACATATGGATCCAAATCAGCCCCTTACGAAGCAACGCATAAACTAGGGTTTAAGCTTCTGTCACTCTAGCAACCCATCATCTACTTATTACTTCCCAATGCCTTCCTCTAGGCCCAAATAATGGTGAAGTGTTATGTAGTCGACGTTCACATAACACCACTAGAGGCTAGACAACATACATCTCATCAAAATATCGAACGAATACCAAATTCACATGACTACTAATAGCAAGACTTCTCCCTTGTCCTCAGGAACAAACGTAACTACTCACAAAGCATAAACATGTTCATAATCAGAGGGGTATTAATATGCATAAAGGATCTGAACATATGATCTTCCACCAATTAAACCAACTAGCATCAACTACAAGGAGTAATTAACACTACTAGCAACCTACTAGCACCAATCCCGGACTTGAAGACAAGAATCGGATACAAGAGATGAACTAGGGTTTTGAGATGAGATGGTGCTGATGAAGATGTTGATGGAGATTGCCCTCTCCCGATGAGAGGAGCGTTGGTGATGACGATGGTGATGATTTCCCCCTCCGGGAGGGAAGTTTCCCCGGTAGAACAGCTCTGCCGGAGCTCTAGATTGGATTCGCCAAGGTTCCGCCTCGTGGCGGCGGAGTTTCGTCCTGAAAGGTTGCTTCTTATTTATTTTTCTTGACGAAAGACTTCATATAGGAGAAGATGGTCATCGGAGAGCCACCAGGGGGCCCACGAGGCAGGGGGCGCGCCCCCACCCTCGTGAGAAGGGTGTGGGCCCCCTGGTCTTCATCTTTGGTGAGGATTTTTATTTATTTATTATAAGGTGTTCTGTGGAGTTTCAGGACTTTTGGAGTTGTGAAGAATAAGTCTCTAATATTTGCTCCTTTTCCAGCCCAGAATTCCAGCTACCGGCATTCTCCCTCCTTATGTAAACCTTGTAAAATAAGAGAGAATAGCCATAAGTATTGTGACATAATATGAAATAACAGCCCATAATGCAATAAATATTGATATAAGAGCATGATGCAAAATGGACGTATCAGGCTCCTTCATGGATGTTCTTCCAGGTTGTCTCCGACTCCGATGACCATCTACGAACTCCATCTTGTTTGTCACGCCGGGACGCCAAGCCACCAACCTGATATCTATTATCCAACTACTACAACTAGTAATGAATTTTACATAGAGTCACAAGTCGACACGCAGGTCGTTATACAATATAATGACATCACTTTGGCTCCTACCGGCTGACAAACATGACACGCAGGTCATGTATAATTTACACACATGCATCACATACACATGAGCCATACTATTCACATCAAACCCTGCAAAATAAAGTTATGCATAGAATCGCATTCTACCGGTTTGAGTGATCGTGTACGAAATACAAGGCGCTACGCACACGACGGGGTTCGAAGGGGCAGCGCCCCTTGTAGCGACCTGACCCGAATGGATCACATCTACTGTGCTACGGTGTCATCCCTGGATCAGTAATGCTGACACCACACAGTACATCGAGGTTTTATAGCAGAGTTGCAATCACACACTTATTACATCGATGGCTGAAAAAGAACTTATTACAATAAATATGGCTGAAGGCCATCTAATATCGATAACAGCGGAAGACTCGGAAGATAAATGGGTCCATCAACTCCAGCGGCATCACTGAGTATAGGGCCACGACCTAAACACCTCAATCGTCGTCTGAAAAGTCTGCAACATGAGAAGTTGCAACCCGAAAACGGGTCAGCACATGGAATATGCTGGCAAAGTAACACATAGAGAGTAATGGAATGAAACAGCTATACTATATGCATATATGGCTGGTGGAAAGCTCTATGGTTACAGTTTTTGCGTAAAGCCAGTTTTTCCCTACTGCAAAGGAATAAATTTTAATTAACTATCATGGTGGTTGTGAAACATTGAGAATGGTTGACAGCATTCTCAATCCCAATTAAAAATAATTAAAACCCAATAACATTAATTAGAGGTAACATGTTGAGATTCACTCGATATTCAAGTACTAGATACTCAAGTTGTCCATAACCGGGGACACGGCTAATCATGATTAGTTTGTAAACTCTGTAGAGGTTTGCGCACTTTTCCCCACAAGACTCGATCGCCTCCGTTTGGTTTCTCGCACTACATGGTGTTTGAGAAGACGGATGACCGAGACATAGTCTTTCAGAAGCGCTAGCACCTTACATGTGGGGTAGACCGGTACACCTACATCCCCTACATCTGCTAGTCCACCCCGTAAGAGTTCGCACAACTTAGTCAACTATGCCAGAGCCCATAGTAGCATGTGGCTGCACACGGAAGTTTCTAGCATGAAAGATCTTATGATCCCTTTGAGCCTGGGTGGCGGTCCGAAAAAAAACAGGCAAGTCCTGATAGACATCAGGTGCCTCAATCCACCCAGATGTGTGTTTAAGTTGCCACCTTAGATAAACCATTAAAATTATCATCTCACATCTGTCATGGATATCACTCACCCAATCCACGTCTACTAGCCTAGCATGGCATAATAAGCAAACGTAGAAGTAACTCCCAAAGGTTTCATAATAATACAGGTAATAGGTACTACCTCATCTACTTCCCATCCCACAATTTAATTAGATCCTAATCATGCAGTGTGAGAGGATTGATCTAATGCAATAAAACATGGGTTATAGAAAAGGTATGATCAAAGTGTTACTTGCCTTGCTGATGATCCGCGAGTCCTAGGGTTTCGAAGTAACAAGCGGCGCAATCCAGGTAATCTATCGCAGACAAACAACAAGCATACAATAAGTACTCATCTAATGCACAGGTAAAACTCGAACAAGAGAACGAACCAGAAAGTTCAAATTAAGAACTCCGGTTGCAAAGAAAGAAAGAACCGAACAAAGAATCAAACGGCGAAAGAAAACAACTCAGTTCTAGCAAGTTGAAACTAGGTCAAAATTTTACTGTAGCAAAAGCTTGTTCAAGTTGATTAGACGGAACGGCAGTTTCGAGACGAAACTCCAGGCGCTTGAATCACCTGATTCCGATAAACGAGCGAAAAGAAAGACTAGAAAGAAGATCGGATCTAAGATCGCGATTGCGGAATAAATCCGACGAAAAGAAAAAGAAGAACGGTTAAACGAACGGATGTCGTTAACCTAGAAGAATCCGGTGATCACGTTCGTTAGGACGAACGGTCCGGCGAACGGTCCAAAGGCAACTAAATCGGAGAAGAAAACGAATCCGATCTAGGGTTTCGGAGAAGAAAAACGATCGAAAAACCGATCTAGAAAACCGGAACGGTTTAGAGAAGAAAAGAATCGGAACGATTAGAAGAAAACGATCCGAGGAAAAGAATAGATGTAGCACGGGGCAACCTTGGCGAGGTCTCCGGCAAACGGGGCTCCGACGGCGGCGGCGTTGGGCGGCGGTGGCGTGGGTGAGGGGCGGCGGCGGCAAGGTGCGGCGGTGGCGCGGGTGTGGGGTGGCGGCGGCAAGGTGCGGTGGCGGCGCGGGGTGTGGGGCGGCGGCGGCAAGGTGCGGCGGCGGCGCGGGGTGTGGGGCGGCGGCGGCAAGGTGTGGTGGAGCTCTAGGCTTTGGGTTTGATGATTTAGAGGGGGGTGCTTGGGTATTTATATGGGTGAGGGGAGACAAAACTTGGGGTAGGGGGCAAGAATTAGACTAGGAATAGGAAAAGATCTAGAAATATAAAAGGAATATACGGACGTAGGACAAAAGTCCTACTAGGATTTGGTTTAGAGCAAGAGGCGAGGCGGCGGCCTCCTGCGCCTGTGCCTGGCGCGGCTAGCGGTGGCCTTGGCCGTAGCCTTGGCCGGCTGGGCCTTTGGCCCAAGGCGCTGGACTTTGATTTTTTTTAAACGGTTCCGCGCTCGGAAAAACACAGAAAAACAAAATCTACCGGACTCCAAAACTAATAAAGTAAATTTTCCTCGACTCCTAAAAATGAGTCGAACAAAATGAACTTTTCTCCGGACCTAAAATGCAATTTTCGAAAACGCGCATTTTTCCCTATCCAAATAAAATGCAAATAAAACTCCGGCAAACAAAAATTGATCTATTTATTAAATCTTCATTTTCCTAAATTTTGGGAAAGTCATATTATTCCCTCTCTCATATTTTGACACCGGAAAATTTATTGAAGATAAAACAAATAAATCAAATGATCCTATTTTCAAATTTCGAGAAAACTTTCAAATTTGAAAATAACGAAATCTCCAACTCTCTCCGAGGGTCCTTGAGTTGCGTGAAATTTCTAGGATCGGCCAAGATGTAAGAAAATATGTTATGCATGATGATCTAGTGTATAACATTCCAAATTGAAAATTTGGGATGTTACAAACCTACCCCCCTTAAGATGAATCTCGCCCTCGAGATTCGGGTTGGCTAGAAAATAGGTGAGGGTGGTCTTTGAGCAAATCTTCTTCTCTCTCCCGGGTGGCTTCATCCTCTGAGTGGTGGTTCCACTGAACTTTGCAAAACTTGATAACCTTGCTGCGAGTAACTCTACTGGCAACATCGAGAATCTTGACTGGCTTCTCCTCATATGTTAGGTCATCCTTCAACTGAATCGCTTCGAGTGGCACGGTATCTCTTAGCGGTACCTCCGCCATCTCGGCGTGACATCTCTTCAGCTAAGAAACATGGAATACATCATGAACTCCTGACAGTCCTTCTGGTAATTCCAACTTATAAGCGACTTCTCCCATACGTTTCAAGATCTTAAATGGTCCAACGAAACGCGGTGCTAACTTTCCCTTAACTCCAAAGCGCTTAACTCCTCGAAGTGGGGATACTCGGAGATAAACTCTGTCTCCGGTTTCGTAAACTATCTCCTTGCGTTTTGAATCTGCGTAGCTCTTCTGCCTGGACTGGGCTACCTTGAGCCTATCGCGAATCAACTTAACTTTCCGTTCAGACTCCTTGATCAAATCTGGTCCAAAGAACTGACGGTCTCCAACTTCGTTCCATGTCAACGGTGTCCTGCACCTCCTTCCGTATAAAGCTTCGAAAGGGGCCATCTTCATACTGGTTTGGTAACTGTTGTTATAAGAAAACTCCGCATACGGCAAGTTTTCGTCCCAACTTGATCCATAATCTAGTGCACAAGCTCTCAGCATATCTTCCAAAATCTGATTGACTCTCTCGGTCTGTCCATCCGTCTGTGGGTGAAAAGCTGTGCTGAACTCTAGTCTGGTTCCTAAAGTTTCATGCAACTGATTCCAAAACTTTGAGGTAAATTGGGTTCCTCTATCTGATACGATACTCCTCGGAACTCCATGCAAACAAATGATACTAGTCATGTATATCCTTGCCAACTTAGCACTGGTGTAAGTGGTCTTAACTGGAATGAAATGTGCTACCTTCGTCAAACGATCAACTACTACCGATATCGAGTCATACCCTGCTTTCGTCCTGGGTAGTCCTGTGATAAAATCCATGCCTATCTTATCCCACTTCCATTCGGGTATCGGCAATGGTTGTAACAATCCTGCTGGCTTTTGATGCTCTTCCTTTACTCTCTGACATACATCACAAACTGCTACATATGCTGCAATATCCTTCTTCATTCCGGTCCACCAGAATGTTTCCTTCAAATCCAAATACATCTTGGTATTCCCTGGGTGAATCGAATATGGTGAATCATGTGCCTCTTGCATAATCATCTTCCTGATCTCCGGGTCATTGGGCACATAAACACGGTCCTCAAACCATAGGGTATCGTGCTCATCCTCACGAAATCCATTTGCTTTTCCTTCGCTCATTCTCTCCTTTATAGAAGCAATCTCCTTGTCAGATTTCTGAGCTTCTCTCATCTTATCCATGAATGTTGATTGAATCTCCAATGCGGCTACATAGCCTCTCGGAACTATTTCTAAATATAGCTCACGAAGGTTTTCTGCTAACTCCTTGGGTATTTCTCCCGTCATTAGAGTATTGACATGGCTCTTACGGCTCAATGCGTCAGCTACTACATTAGCTTTTCCGGGATGATAATGCAATCTCATATCATAATCCTTGATGAGCTCCAACCATCTCCTTTGTCGGAGGTTCAACTCCTTCTGAGTGAAAATGTACTTCAAACTCTTATGATCCGTGTACACCTCACAATGATTTCCAATGAGGAAATGTCTCCACGTTTTCAACGCATGCACTACGGCTGCTAACTCCAAATCATGCGTGGCATAATTCAACTCATGAGGCTTTAGTTGTCGTGATGCATACGAAACAACTCTCCCTTCCTGCATAAGCACTGCTCCAAGTCCTCGACGTGAAGCGTCGCAGTACACCTCATAATCCTTGGTCTGATCTGGCAAAATCAATACCGGTGAGGTAACGAATCGTTTCTTCAACTCCTGGAAACTAGCCTCACACTCCTCAGTCCATTTGAACTTAGTATCCTTCTTCAACAATTCAGTCATAGGCTTTGCAATCTTTGAAAAGTTCTCAATGAATCTCCGGTAGTATCCTGTGAGTCCAAGAAAACTCCGGATCTCTCCAACTGTTGTTGGTGCTTCCCATTCGGTTACGATCTCAACCTTTGTGGGGTCAACTGCTATACCTTCTCCGGATATAGCGTGTCCGAGGAATCCAACTTCCTTCAACCAAAACTCACATTTGCTGAATTTGGCGTATAACTGATGTTCCCTTAGTTTCTCCAAAACCAAACGCAAATGTTCCTTATGCTCCTCTTCATTCTTCGAATAAACTAGGATGTCATCAATGAACACTACGACGAACTTATCCAAAAACTCCATAAATACCTTGTTCATCAGGTTCATAAAATAGGCAGGTGCGTTAGTCAATCCAAATGACATAACGGTATACTCATACAATCCGTATCTTGTGGTGAATGCTGTCTTAGGAATATCCTGCTCTCGAATCTTCAATCTCCTCCACATTAACGTGGTTCACCTGTCCCCTGTTGAAAGGGTTCGGCTTCTTCCCAGAGCTTCCATTGCCATTTCCATTCTGGCCTTCGGGACATTCATTGGCATAATGTCCGGTCTTCGAACACTTGAAACAGGTGACTTGACTCAATTCTCTCTTGGTTGGGGTCGATGGGGTGGTCCGGTTCTAGCCGTTGCTTCCTCCATTCCCATTACCATTCTTGTGGCCATTATGGTTGTGCGAACTACCTCCTCCATGGGTATGCTGAAACTGAAATCCCGGTTTAGGGGTAAAACGGGACTTCTGCTGGGCTCCAGAGTTATACTTCCCCTGTCCATACTTCCTCTTACGGTTCTAAATCTGTTGTTGCTCCCCTTCTATCATGATGGCACGATCTACCAACTCCTGGTAGTTGTTGAAACTCGCTACCATCAACTGCATGCTTAGTTCATCATTCAGTCCTTCCAGAAACTTCTCCTGCTTAGCTGCATCTGTAGCAACGTCATCTGGGGCATAACGTGCTAACTTGCTGAAATCGTCAACGTACTGACCAACTGTCCTTCCTCCTTGGCGTAAGTTGCGAAACTCACGCTTCTTTATGGCCATAGCTCCTGCTGAAACATGGGCAGTGCGGAAAGCTTGCTGAAACTGATCCCATGTGACAGTGTCAACTGGGTAAGTGGCTGTGAAATTCTCCCACCATGCTGCCGCGGTTCCGTCAAGCTGGTGTGCGGCAAACTTCACTTTCTCACCATCCGTGCATCTTGCAGTGGTCAACTCCCTTCCTATCTTACGGAGCCAATCGTCTGCTACTATTGGCTCGGTGCTACTGGAAAACACCGGCGGATTCAGCCTAAGAAAATGGGCTAAGTGGTCAACAGGTGGTGGTGGTGGTGGTGGTGGGTTGTTGTGGTTGTTCTGTTGATTCTGAACTAACATCTGCATCAATTGATTCTGCTGCTGGATCAACTGAGTGAGCTCCGGTGGAAATCCATTGTCACGTCTCGGAGGCATCTGAGGGTTTAGAAAAGACGAGAATTAATAATAGAGGGGTCTAAAGGGAAAACACTACCCATATGCACATGAGCAAATGCACACAGAATCACTTCAATCAATCAAACAAGGGCTTACAAACGGTCTATGAAATTTGAACCGGTGGAAGACTCCATGATATCTGCTCCAGCTTCTTCTTCAAAGTCGGGTTCACTTGGATCCGAATCGGTGTCGTCGATGATGATGTAGTTGTCCGGACATGCGACGTACTCGTCTTCCTCCGTGGATGCTAACTTCCTCTTGAGTTCTTCAATCTCCTGCTTAAGATCGCAGTTGTGCCTTGCTAGAGCTACGATCTCGTCCATGTAGTCCTTGCGTGTAGACTTCAGTTCTCTTTCTAGCTCGATGATCCTTGCCTTCGCATTCTTCAACTCTACCATATCATTGCACATCTGGTTCTCGTGGCATCGGATGTGCTGGTTTAACTCCTGGATGAAAGATGCAATGGATCTATCCTTCTTGGTGCTGACTAACTCCCATTGTTCATCTCGGCGTCCGCAAACCTGGTAGATAGTGTCCTTGAGGTCTTCTTGATAAACTTCTCCAATGCGTCCTATGGTGATATGAGCGGCCATGCTCCTTCCCAGACTCCAGGTTGGTGCATTGAAAACACTATCTATGGGTTTCGTGATTGGCGCGAATGTTCTTCCCGGAACGTGAGCTTGAATCTTCCAGCGCTCCTCTTCAGGCAGAGTGGCGTTGAAGGTTCCCGTGAAGCTTGGTAATCCAATGTTCAGGTACTTGGTGACTTCCTTCAGGTTTAAATCCAAAAGGTGTGCCTTCATCCGGTTGAGCGTACTTAATCTTCACGTTCGTCATCCTAATAGAGTAGAAAAGATGAGGAGTTAGAAAATGAGAAGAGAATGGGATCTATGGCTTTAACTTAGTGGTCGTGTCCTACAGTCAGCGTGTGCTCTGATACCATCTCTGTAGCGACCTGACCCGAATGGATCACGTCTACTGTGCTACGGTGTCATCCCTGGATCAGTAATGCTAACACCACACAGTACATCGAGGTTTTACAGCAGAGTTGCAATCACACACTTATTACATCGATGGCTAAAAAAACTTGTTACAATAAATATGGCTTAAGGCCATATTATAAAGATAACAGCGGAAGACTCGGAAGATAAATGGGTCCATCAACTCCAGCGGCATCACTGAGTATAGAACCACGACCTAAAAACACCTCAATCGTCGTCTGAAAAGTCTGCAACATGAGAAGTTGTAGCCCGAAAACGGGTCAGCACATGGAATATGCTGGCAAAGTAACACATAGAGAGTAATGGAATGAAACAGCTATACTACATGCATATATGGCTGGTGGAAAGCTCTATGGTTACAGTTTTGCGTAAAGCAGTTTTTCCCTACTGCAAAGGAATAAATTTTATTTACTATCATGGTGGTTGTGAAACATTGAGAATGGTTGACAGCATTCTCAATCCCAATTAAAAATAATTAAAACCCAATAACATTAATTAGAAGTAACATGTTGAGATTCACTCGATATTCAAGTACTAGATACTCAAGTTGTCCATAACCGGGGACACGGCTAATCATGATTAGTTTGTTACTCTGCAGAGGTTTGCGCACTTTTCCCCACATGACTCGATCGCCTCCGTTTTTTTTCTCGCACTACACGGTGTTTGAGAAACGGATGACCGAGGACAGTCTTTCAAAAGCGCTAGACACCTTACATGTGGGGTAGACCGGTACACTACCATCCCTACATCTGCTAGTCTACCCCGTAAGAGTTCGCACTAACTAGTCAACTATGCCAGAGCCCATAAGCTTGTGGCTGCACACGGAAGTTTCTAGCATGAAATCTTATTGAATCCCTTTGAGCCTGGGTGGCGGTCCAAAAAAAACAGCAGTCCTGATTAGACATCAGGTGCCTCAATCCACCCAGATGTGTGTTTAAGTTGCACCTTAGATAAACCATTAAAATTATCATCTCACATCCTGTCATGGATATCACTCACCCAATCCACGTCTACTAGCAATAGCATGCATAATAAGCAAACGTAGAAGTAACTCCCAAAGGGTTTCATAATAATACAGGTAATAGGTAACTACCTCATCTACTTCCCATCCCACATTTAATTAGATCCTAATCATGCAGTGTGAGAGGATTGATCTAATGCAATAAAACATGGGTGTGTGTATAGAAAAGGTATGATCAAAGTGTTACTTGCCTTGCTTGATGATCCGCGAGAGTCCTAGGGTTTCGAAAGTAACAAGCGGCGCATCCGGAATCTAATCGCAGACAAAACAACAAGCATACATAAGTACTCATCTAATGCACAGGTAAACTCGAACAAGAGAACGAACCAGAAAGTTCAACTTAAGAACTCCGGTTGCAAAGAAAGAACGAACCGAACAAACGATGGAAAAACAAATGGCGGAAGAAAACAACTCGGTTCTAGCAAATTGAAACTAGGTCAAATTTTACTGTAGCAAAGGCTTGTTCAAGTTAATTAGACGGAATGGCGGTTTCGAGACGAAACTCCAGGCGCTTGATCACCTGATTCCGATAAACGAGCGAAAAGAAAGACTAGAAAGAAGATCGGATCTAAGATCTCGCGATCGCGGAATAAATCCGACGAAAAGAAAAAGAAGAACGGTTAAACGAACGGATGTCGTTAACCTAGAAGAATCCGGTGATCACGTTCGTTAGGACGAACGGTCCGGCGAACGGTCCAAAGGCAACTAAATCGGAGAAGAAAACGAATCCGATCTAGGGTTTCGGAGAAGAAAACCGATCGAAAAACCGATCTAGAAAACCGGAACGGTTTAGAGAAGAAAAGAATCGGAACGATTAGAAGAAAACGATCCGAGGAAAAGAATAGATGTAGCACGGGGCAACCTTGGCGAGGTCTCCGGCAAACGGGGCTCCGACGGCGGCGGCGTTGGGCGGCGGTGGCGTGGGTGAGGGGCGGCGGCGGCAAGGTGCGGCGGTGGCGCGGGTGTGGGGTGGCGGCGGCAAGGTGCGGTGGCGGCGCGGGGTGTGGGGCGGCGGCGGCAAGGTGCGGCGGCGGCGCGGGGTGTGGGGCGGCGGCGGCAAGGTGTGGTGAGCTCTAGGCTTTGGGTTTTGATGATTTAGGAGGGGGTGCTTGGGTATTTATATGGCTGAGGGAGACAAAACTTGGGGTAGGGGGCAAGAATTAGACTAGGAATAGGAAAAGATCTAGAAATAAAAAAGGAATATACGGAAGTAGGACAAAAGTCCTACTAGGATTTGGTTTAGAGCAAGAGGCGAGGCGGCGGCCTCCTGCGCCTGTGCCTGGCGCGGCTAGCGGTGGCCTTGGCCGTAGCCTTGGCCGGCTGGGCCTTTGGCCCAAGGCGCTGGACTTTGATTTTTTTTAAACGGTTCCGCGCTCGGAAAAACACAGAAAAACAAAATCTACCGGACTCCAAAACTAATAAAGTAAATTTTCCTCGACTCCTAAAAATGAGTCGAACAAAATGAACTTTTCTCCGGACCTAAAATGCAATTTTCGAAAACGCGCATTTTTCCCTATCCAAATAAAATGCAAATAAAACTCCGGCAAACAAAAATTGATCTATTTATTAAATCTTCATTTTCCTAAATTTTGGGAAAGTCATATTATTCCCTCTCTCATATTTTGACACCGGAAAATTTATTGAAGATAAAACAAATAAATCAAATGATCCTATTTTCAAAATTTGAGAAAACTCTCAAATTTGAAAATAACGAAATCTCCAACTCTCTCCGAGGGTCCTTGAGTTGCGTGAAATTTCTAGGATCGGCCAAGATGCAAGAAAATATGTTATGCATGATGATCTAGTGTATGACATTCCAAATTGAAAATTTGGGATGTTACACCCCTCGCGGGTGCGGGCAGCGCCCGACGTTTTCAGGAATCACATATCACATCTGAACTCCGATCACGCCGAATTTTCCGATCTGACCTGTCTTATCGATCATCGCGAGCCCGATTCGGATTTACGTTTCACTGTTAACCCCGATGGCGGATAACCGACCGGTAGGGGTAGATCGTGTCACGACCTCATCGATCGCAATCAACAGAAAACATAGCCACATCGATCCCCATGTGCAGTTGATCACATCAACCGTGCACACAGCCATTCTTATCAATGACAACAAATCTCATCTATTGCCTCCACGTATCTAATATGCATATGATCTGAATCCAAATCCTATAGAAGAGGCTCTGATACCACTGTTGGGATCTACGGTAGGGTGCGTCGACTGCAAATTAAAATTTCCTACGCGCAGAACAACCAAGAACATGCTACGAGAGATGGATCACAGTTTGTTACCACTAGACGTGCAGTGTCGTGCAGCGGAAGAAGAGTTGGGGCAGCGCGTCCGCGTGGATCGTCTCCTCCTCATCCGATCTCCCTCGTACAACCGGTGGTCGGTTCCCATGTACAGGTTCGCCGGAGCGGCGCAAGTGCACCGCCTCTAACGGTATCCGCGCGTGCAGGAGGAACGTCGTGCGGCGGACTGCTAGGTCCGATCACACAACCAGCGGTGAGTGGAGGTGTCTATTCGCAACACATGCAAACCCTAGTGACAGCGCCGAAGCGATCAGCCCATGAGTGTGCCACACCTCCACTATATATATA
Source organism: Triticum urartu (assembly GCF_003073215.2). Classification (NCBI taxonomy): domain Eukaryota; kingdom Viridiplantae; phylum Streptophyta; class Magnoliopsida; order Poales; family Poaceae; genus Triticum; species Triticum urartu. Next base: position 237,431,158 of record NC_053028.1, on the reverse strand, counting down.
GGCGTCCGTCACAGGCTCAACACTTGGGCCTCGCACGGACCCTAAATCCCATAAGTCTACTCGGCCACAATCCGAATACAGTTCGGATCACATCTGACCAGTGTCCTCGGATCCTACCTCGTAGGTTCCTTCCCTTAAGAGCGTGAGCCCTTAGGTTCAAGTCGGCTTGGTCGCAGTTCGGATCACCTCCGAACTGCACGGTTGGTAGCGGCCTCTAGCAAGACATGCCGAACACCAAGTAGACTATGAAGCTGGTTAGCGAACCTGTACATCACACTTCCATTCCTTTTGCCACACGATATATGTTGTCGAGCTCAAGACGAGTCTGTCATCCTTGTGCTAGCCCGACCTCTTTCTCGTTCTAGTGATGCCGACCAAAAACCAGATTATCTCATAATCCTTGTCGCATGGCCATGCTTATCCTGGTCGGATCACACGAGGGACCCAGAGTATATCTCTCCTGATCGGAGGGGCAAATCCCATCTTGCTCGACCACGTCTCGTAGCATGGTTCTGGACAAACCCGAAACCTACCTTTATAACTACCCAGTTACGGAGTAGCGTTTGGTCGGACCAAAGTAAGTCTGTCACCATCCCGAGTACATGCGTCAGCTCAGGTCTTAGGACATAGAACATATGTTGTACTAGAGACTCACAGATGACATATCACTGCGTCTCATAGTTGGGTCTGTCCGACTTGGACCTTATCTCGACTCGGATCCGACTACGTCGAATCCGACCAGATCCTTCCAAGTCCATATTATTCGGTTAGCATCCAATGCTCCATGGCTAGTGAGACCAAGCCATCGACCGTGTAATATGCTAGTCTAGCTGGCTGCGCGTCCACACAGCCCTTTCGACTAGAGATCTTTTAGGACAGTCATCATACAATGCATAGTCCCACAAACAAGTCACGTACTTGCTGATACACATCATTGATAATGTCCAAGGACTATCTTTATTCATAAACACATAGGAAATATCATCATACATGATTGCCTCTAGGGCATATCTCCAACACTCAAGCCATTTCGCGGAATCTGGGCTCATCATCACTTCCTGATAGTTCGTAGGTTCGTCATGGTCGAGTAACATGACTTCCAGAAAGGATTACCGTACCACTCTTGTGCGGACCATACTATGGTTGTCCCACGAGGTTCGGTAGTAACTTGATCTAAAGTTTCATGATCATCATCATTAGCTTCCTCACTAATTGGTGTAGAGATCACTAGAACTGATTTCTGTGATGAACTACTTTCCAATTTGGGAGAAGGTACAATTACCTCATCAAGTTCTACATTCCTCCCACTCACTTCTTTCGAGAGAAACTTCTTCTCTAGAAAGGATCCACTCTTAGCAACAAAGATATTGCCTTTCGGATCTGTGATAGAAGGTGTACCCAACAGTTTCTTTTGGGTATCCTATGAAGACGCACTTTTTCGATTTAGGTTTGTGCTTATCAGGCTGAAACTTTTTCACATAAGCATCACAAACCCAAACTTTAAGAAACGACAACTTTGGTTTCTTGCCAAACCACAGTTCATATGGCGTCGTCTCAACGGATTTAGATGGTGCCCTATTTAACGTGAATGCAGCTGTCTCTAATGCATAACCCCAAAACTATAGTGGTAAATCGGTAAGAGACATCATAGATTGCACCATATCTAATAAAGTACGGTTACGATGTTCGGACACACCATTACCTTGTGGTGTTCCAGGTGGCGTGAGTTGCAAAAATATTCCGCATTGTTTCAAATGAAGACCAGACTCGTAACTCAAATATTCTCCTCCACGATCAGATCGTAGAAATTTTATTTTCTTGTTACGATGATTTTCGACTTCACTCTGAAATTATTTAATTTTTTCAAATGTTTCAGATTTATGTTTCATCAAGAAGATATACCCATATCTTACTCAAATCATCTGTGAAGGTTAGAAAATAATGATACCTGCCGCGAGCCTCAACACTCATCGGACTGCATACATCAGTATGTATTATTTCCAACAAGTCTGTTGCTCGCTCCATTGTTCCGGAGAACGGAGTCTTAGTCATCTTGCCCATGAGGCATGGTTCGCAAGCATCAACTGATTCATAATCAAGTGATTCCAAAAGCCCATCAGCATGAATTTTCTTCATGTGCTTTACACCAATATGACCTAAACGGCAGCGCCACAAATAAGTTGCACTATCATTATTAACTTTGCATCTTTTGGCTTCAATATTATGAATATGTGTATCACTACGATCGAGATTCAATAAACCATTCACCTTGGGTGTATGACCATTGAATGTTTTATTCATGTAAATAGAACCACAATTATTCTCTGACTTTAAATGAATAACCGTATTGCAATAAATATGATCAAATCATATTCATACTTAACACAAACACCAAATAACATTTATTTAGGTTCAACACTAATCCTGAAAGTATAGGGAGTGTGCGATGATGATCATATCAATCTTGGAACTACTTCCAACACACATCGTCACTTCACCCTTAACTAGTCTCTATTCATTCTGCAACTCCCGTTTCGAGTTACTAATCTCAGCAACTGAACTAGTATCAAATACTGAGGGTTTGCTATAAACACTAGTAAAGTACACATCAATAACATGTATATCAAATATACTTTTGTTCACTTTGCCATCCTTCTTATCCGCCAAATACTTGGGGCAGTTCTGCTTCCAGTGACTAGTCCCTTTGTAGTAGAAGCACTTAGTCTCAGGCTTAGATCTAGACTTGGGCTTCTTCACTTGATCAGCAACTTGCTTGCCGTTCTTCTTGAAGTTCCCTTCTTCCCTTTGCCCTTTTCTTGAAACTAATGGTCTTTTTAACCATCAATACTTGATGCTTTTCTTGATTTCTACCTTCATCGATTTCAGCATCACGAAGAGCTTGGGAATCGTTTCCGTTATCCCTTGCATATTATAGTTCATCATAAAGTTCGAGTAACTTGGTGATAGTGACTAGAGAACTCTGTCAATCACTATCTTATCTGGAAGATTAACTCCCACTTGATTCAAGTGATTGTAGTACTTAGACATTCTGAGCACATGCTCACTAGCTGAGCTATTCTCCTCCATCTTGTAGGCAAAGTGCTTGTCAAAGGTCTCATACCTTTCAACATGGGCATGAGTCTGAAATAAAAATTTCAACTCTTGTAACATCTCATATGCTCCGTGGCATTTAAAACGTCTTTGAAGCCTCGATTCTGAGCCATAAAACATGGTGCACTAAACTATCAAGTAGTCATCATATCGAGCTCGCCAAACGTTCATAACGTCTGCATCTGCTCCTGCAATCGGTCTGTCACCTAGCGGTGCATCAAGGACATAATTCTTTTGTGCGGCAATGAGGATAATCCTCAGATCATGGATCCAATCCGCATCATTTCTACTAACATCTTTCAACTTAGTTTTTCTCTAGGAACATATCAAAATAAACGAGGAGCTACATCGCGAGCTATTGATCTACAACATAGTTATGCAAATACTATCAGGACTAAGTTCATGATAAATTAAAGTTCAATTAATCATATTACTTAAAAACTCCCACTTAGATAGACATCCCTCTAGTCATCTAAATGATCATGTGATCCAAATCAACTAAACCATGTCCGGTCATCACGTGAGATGGAGTAGTTTTCAATGGTGAACATAACTATGTTGATCATATCTACTATATGGTTCATGCTCAACCTTTCGGTCTCTAGTGTTCCGAGGCCATATCTGCATATGCTAGGCTCATCAAGTTTAACCCGAGTATTCCGCGTGCGCAAAACTGGCTTGCACCCGTTGTATGTGAACGTAGAGCTTATCACACCCGATCATCACGTGGTGTCTCGACACGATGAACTGTCACAATGGTGCATACTCAGGGAGAACACTTATACCTTGAAATTTAGTGAGAGATCATCTTATAATGCTACCGCCGAACTAAGCAAAATAAGATGCATAAAGGATAAACATCACATGTAATCAAAATATGTGACATGATATGGCCATGATCATCTTGCGCCTTTGATCTCCATCTCCAAAGTACCGTCATGATCTCTATCGTCACCGGCATGACACCATGATCTCCATAATCTTGATCTCTATCAATGTGTCGTCACATGGTCGTCTCGCCAACTATTGCTTTTGTAACTATTGCTATCACATAGCGATAAAGTAAAGCAATTACATGGCACTTGCATCTTATGCAATAAAGAGACAACCATAAGGCTTCTGCCAGTTGTCGATAACTTCAACAAAACATGATCATCTCATACAACAATTTATATCTCATCACGTCTTGACCATATCACATCACAACATGCCCTGCAAAAACAAGTTAGATGCCCTCTACTTTGTTATTGCAAGTTTTACGTGGCTGCTACAGGCTGAGCAAGAACCGCTCTTACCTACGCATCAAAAACCACAACGTGGTATAGTGATTGCGCTTTGATCTTCAGAAAGAACCATGTTCATTGAATCCGATTCAACTAAAGCTGGAGAAACAGACACCCACTAGCCACCTGTGTGCGAAGCACGTCAGTAGAACCAGTCTCGCGTAAGCGTACGCGTAATGTCGGTCTGGGCCGCTTCATCCAACAACGCCGCTGAATCAAGAATCAACTAGTGACGGCAAGCAATATGTATATACCCACGCCCACAACTCCTTTGTGTTCTACTCGTGCATATAACATCTATGCATAAACCTAGCTCGGATGCCACTGTTGGGGAACGCAGTAATTTCAAAAATTTCCTACGCACACGCAAGATCATGGTGATGCATATCAACGAGAGGGAAGAGTATCATCCACATACCCTCGTAGACCGTAAGCGGAAGCGTTATGAGAACGCGGTTGATGTAGTCGAACGTCTTCACGGTCCGACTGATCCAAGTACCGAACGCACGGCACCTCCGAGTTCAGCACACGTTCAGCTCGATGATGTCCCACGAACTCTGATCCAACAGAGCTTCACGGGAGAGTTCCGTCAGCACGACTGCGTGATGACGGTGATGATGTTGCTACCGACGCAGGGCTTCGCCTAAGTACCGCTATGATATGATCGAGGTGGATTATGGTGGAGGGGGAACCGCACACGGCTAAGGGATCAATGATCACCTTGTGTGTTCTAGGGTGCCCCCCTCCCCACGTATTTAAAGGAGGGAGGGGAGGCCGGCCGGCCTCTCTAGGTGCGCCAAGGGGATGAGGAATCCTCCTCCTAGTAGGAGTAGGATTCCTCTTTTCCTAGTCCTACTAGGAGGGGGGAGGAAGGAGAGGGGAGGAGAAGGAAAGAGGGGGCGCAGCCCCTCCCCTAATCCAATTCGGACTAGGCCCATGGGGGCGCGCGGCCAGCCCTCGTGGCTTCTCCTCTTTTTCCCCTAAAGCCCACTAAGGCCCATATGTACTCCCGTATTCCCGTAACTCCGCCGGTACTCCGAAAAATACCCGGATCACTCGGAACATTTCCGATGTCCGAATATAGTCATCCAACATATCGATCTTTATGTCTCGACCATTTCGAGACTCCTTGTCATGTTCCCGATCTCATCCGGGACTCCGAACTACCTTCGGTACATCAAAACACATAAACTCATAATATCGATTATCACCGAACATTAAGCGTGCGGACCCTACATACGGGTTCGAGAACTATGTAGACATGAGCGAGACACATTTCCAGTCAATAACCAATAGCAGAACCTGGATGCTCATATTGGCTCCCACATATTCTACGAAGATCTTTATCGGTCAAACCGCATAACAACATGCGTTGTTCCCTTTGTCATCGGTATGTTACTTGCCCGAGATTCGATCGTCGGTATCTCAATACCTAGTTCAATCTCGTTACCGGCAAGTCTCTTTACTCGTTCCGTAATGCATCATCCCGCAACTAACTCATTAGTCACATTGCTTGCAAGGCTTATAGTGATGTGCATTACCGAGAGGGCCCAGAGATACCTCTCCGATAATCGGAGTGACAAATCCTAATCTCGATCTATGCCAACTCAACAAGTACCATCGGAAACACATGTAGAGCACCTTTATAATCACCCAGTTACGTTGTGACGTTTGGTAGCACACAAAGTGTTCCTCCGGTATTCGGGAGTTGCATAATCTCATAGTCATAGGAACATGTATAAGTCATGAAGAAAGCAATAGCAACAAACTAAACGATCATCATGCTAAGCTAACGGATGGGTCAAGTCAATCACATCATTCTCTAATGATGTGATCCCGTTAATCAAATGACAACTCATGTCTATGGTTAGGAAACATAACCATCATTGATTCAACGAGCTAGTCAAGTAGAGGCAAACTAGTGACACTTTGTTTGTCTATGTATTCACACATGTACTAAGTTTCTAGTTAATACAATTCTAGCATGAATAATAAGCATTTATCATGATATAAGGAAATATAAATAGCAACTTTATTATTGCCTCTAGGGCAGCCTTCACCGGCAACCCCGGAGTGACAATAGTTGGGACCACTCCCGGTGATGACCGTAGTTTGAGGAGTTCATGTATTCACCGTGTGCTAATGCTTTTTTCCTGTTCTCTATTAAAAGATGTCATGCAAGTTCTTTCCATAAGCACATATGACTATTTACGGAATACATGCCTACATTATATTTATGAACTGGAGCTAGTGTCGTATCGCCCTAGGTTATGACTGTCACATGATGAATATCATCCAACAAATTACCGATCCAATGCCTATGAATTTCTATTATAATGTTCTTGCTAAGTTATCACTGCTATCGTTACTGTTGCACTTGCTAGAAAATTGTTGCTATCACTATTACTATTGCTATTGCTACTACTATCAAAACTATCATATTGTTGTGCTACTGATCACTTTGATGCAGATAATTAATCTCTGGGTGTGACTGAATTGACAACTCAGTTGCTAATACTTGCAAATATTTTTTGGCTCCCCTTGTGTCGGATCTATAAATTTGGGTTGAATATTCTACCCTCGAAAACTGTTGCAATCCCTTATACTTGTGGGTTATCAAGACCTTTTGCTGGCGCCGTTGCCAGGGAGCATAGCTATATTTGTTGAGTCACTTGAGACTATTATCAATTTATCACTATGAAGAATCTGAAGGATGCTAAGACTAAGATTTATCCCTCTAAGACGAGGGGAGGTAAGGAACTGCCATCCAGATCTGCTTTAGATTCACATTCTGTTATAAGTAAACTTGCAACACCACCGCATGTTATCCATCCTAATATGTCGCAAGTTATTGATGATGCTACTTCTGCTATGAATGATACTTATGATGATGCTAGTACCAAGCTTGATGATAATGATGTGCCACTTAGTGATTTTCTTGATGAACAAATTGCTAGAGTAAGACAACATGATGTTGTTGAGTCTGATGATGAGCTTGAAACTGAAAATCTTGAAACACCTACTAGAACTAGCCCTCCTAGATATGAATTGCCTAAGGTACCGGAAGGCTATGTTATGAATGAAGAGACAACTAGAGACATTCTTGCTTGTAAGGATAGAGATGATCTGGAGAAATTATTATGCAAGTACAAAGAAAAATCTCTGAATGCTAGAATGCAATATGATCCTAAGTTTGCTACTTCACCTATCTTTATTGATGATAAGGATTATGAATTCTCTGTTGACCTAGAGTTAATTACTCTGGCTGAATCTAATCCTTTCCATGGTTATGAAACTGAAACTATTGTGGCACATCTTACTAAGTTGAATGACATAGCCACCATTTTTACTCATGATGAGAAAACTCGATATTACTATATTCTCAAATTATTTCCATTCTCATTAAAGGGTGATGCTAAGGCTTGGTACAATACTCTTGCTCCTGGTTGTGTGTGTAGTCCCCAGGATATGATTTATTACTTCTCTGAAAAATATTTCCCTGCTCATAAGAAACAAGCTGCCTTGCAGGAAATATTTAACTTTGTGCAAATTAAAGAAGAGAATCCCCCACAAGGTTGTGGGAGGCTTTGCCAATTAATCAATGCTTTATTTGATCATCCTCTTAAGAAAAAATGAAATACTTGATATCTTCTATAATGGACTAACCGATGCTTCTAGGGATTTCCTAGATAGTTGTGCTAGTTGTGTTTTCAGGGAACGAACTGTTGGGCAAGCTGAAGAATTATTGAATAACATACTAAAAAATTATGATGATTGGATTCTTCCTGAATCACCGCTTAAACCCGCTCCGAAGAAGAGGGGTATATTATATCTCAGTCCTGAAGATATGCAAAAGTCAAATAAATCTATGAAGGAAAAAGGTATTAAAGTTGAGGATGTCAAAATTTTACCTCCTATTGAAGAAATACATGGGCTTAATACACCACCACTGCCTAAGGTGGTAGAGGTAAATTCTCCAATGAAGTTCAATGATAATGACAATCCTCACAATATGCACCCTAGCCAATGCCTTTATGAGTTTGAAAACTACATTAGAAAACAAGATCACTTCAATGCAAATGTTATGAAACAATTGAAATACAATTCTGATATGATTGCTCGCTTGAGTGACTTGTTATTTAGAATCTCAAATGATGTTAGAGGTGTTGGAAAGCATCCTTCTATGGTTCAAGCCCAGTTAGAACAAGTTGCTAGATCTCAAAGAGAGTTGCTAGATGAAATGAATAACAATATACATGACTTTGCTATTAGAGTTGCAACTAGAGGAGGTAAGATGACTCAGGAACCACTTTATCATGAGGGACACCCAAAAAGAATTGAATAGGATTCACAAAGGAACAACACCACTGCACCTAGTCCTCTTAAAAAGAAGAAGAAGAAAAAGAAAAATGATTAGAACTTTGCATGCTTCTAGTGAACCTGAAATAGAAAAACCTCTTGATAATTACAAAGATGTTTCTATTTCTGATGCTGAAACTCAACCTGGTAGTGAACACTCACCTTCTGATAATGAAAAATATAATGATGAGGTTCATGAAGATAGTCAACCAAATAATGAAGAACCAAACAATGATGTTGAGATAGAACCTCCAGTTGATCTTGATAACCCACCAACTAAAAATAAAAGGTATGATAAAAGAGACTTTGTTGCTAGAAAACACGGTAAAGAAAGAGAATCGTGGGTTCAAAAACCTATGCCCTTTACACCTAAGTCAACTAAAAAGAACGACGATGAAGAATTTGAACGCTTTGCTGAAATGTTGAGGCTAGTCCTTCTGCGTACTCGCTTGACTGGTATCCTTAAAATGCCCCCTTATGCAAAGTATATGAAAGACATCATTACCAATAAAAGAAAAATATCGGAAGTTGAAATCTCCACCATGCTTGCTAATTATACTTTTGAGGATGGAGTACCTAAAAAACTTGAAGATCCGGGAATACCAACTATACCTTGCTCTATCAAAAAGAATTATGTGAAAACATTTTTATGTGATTTGGGAGCTGGTGTTAGTGTTATGCCTTTCTCTTTATATAAAAGACTTGATTTGAATAAACTCACACCTACTAAAATATCTTTGCAAATGGCTGACAAATCTACTGCCATACCTATCGGTATTTGTGAGGATGTGCCCGTTGTTGTTGCTAATGTTACTATTTTGACTGACTTTGTTGTACTTGAGATGCCCGAGGACGACAACATATCGATTATCCTTGGTAGACCCTTCTTGAATACTGCAGGGGTTGTTATTGATTGCAATAAAAGCAAGGCCACCTTTCATATCAATGGTAATGAGCATACGGTGCACTTTCCGAAGAAACAATTCCAAGTGAATGGTATTAATGTTATTGAAAAATCTCCGACAATCACTATTGGAAGTTTTCAACTACCTCTAACAGCTGTCAAAAAGAAATATGAAATGCTTATTGTTGGGGACATTCATATCCCCGTTGAGGTAACTTACTGATTTACGAAAGTTCTTCGGTTTCATGCTAATCAAAAGTGGTTGTTAATAAGACTTGATCAACCTTATTAATGGATCATTTTTGAGAGGTGTGAAGTTGATGAATTTAGTAAGCACTACTTTCTGTCCCTACCTTTTATTTTTTGTTTTTACTAGTTAAATAAAATAAAATGTCATGTTTTGTCTGTTTTCTGATTTTCCCGTGCAATAAAAAATGACCCAAAATAAAAGTTCTCAGAATGCCCTGAAAATTTAATACGAATTTTTTTCAAATATTTAAGAATTTATGGTGCAAATAATATCAGAGGGAGGTGCACCAGGTGGGCACAAACCACCTGGGCATGCCAGGACCCCCAGGCGCGCCCTAGTGGGTTGTGGTCCCCACGTGTCCCCCCTCACTTATCTCTTTACACCACATCATCACCTACCTCCAGAAAAAATTCACCATTGCTCTCTCTCCAATGTTCTTGCTCTCAAACCCGTGGATTTCGATCTCTTTGCTCGAAGCTCCATTTCTGAAACTGTTTCAGGAGATTGTTGCTTGGTATGTGACTCCTCCATTTGTCCAATTAGTTTTTGTTTTAGTGGTTTATATTTTGAACAATTAGCTACTCTTGGTGCTGCAGTAGATGAGCTTGCATGTTAAATTCTTAGATTTCTAAGTAGTTTGACTGCTTGCTATGGCCTCTATGTATCCCTATGAGTAGTTGCTATCAATCTTGTAAAGTTTTGTTGAGAAAATTTTGTGGACTAAAAAATTCAGAATTTTTGTTCATAGGAAAAACATGAATATCTTTAGGAAGTTTGGTTCCAAGAAGAACTCCAAGGGAGTTATTGGGGAGTCGTCTGACAGTGATCTCCATAACCGGAGGTTGGCGGAAGTACGGTCGTGCGAATGGTCGCATATCCCGTTCATGGAAGAGGCTGGAATCCTACAAGAGTTTACACAATATGATGCTAATGCTGGCCTCACCGACTTCATCGCAACTGCATGTGAGCAGTATCATCTCCTCACAAACACCTTTGTTCAAAGTTTTAATTTCCTTCCTAGGAATAATCCTCCTGAGGTGCAATTCAATTTATATGTTGAACCCCATCAGATACCTCTTCCTGAATTTTGTGAAATATGCTTGCTTCCTGGTGGTGGTGGTTTGGTAGAGCCTAGACCGGTAGAGTTTGAGGCCTTTTATCGTACCTTGACAGTGGGAGATGAGAGAGAAGTGTCGGCTATCACTGCCGATGGCTTGCATTTTCCAGTTGTTCATTATTTTGATCTTTTCATTGCAAGATGCTTGCTTGCTAGAGAGAAGGTGGGTGAACTCAGTTCACGAGACCTTGATGTTTTATGTCGTGCACTAGAGGGCGACAACACTTATAGCTTGGGAGCTATTGTGGCACGTCGCCTCCATATTAATAAGTCCAAGGATAAAATACATGGTGGTATCTTTGCTACTTGTTTGGCGGCACGCTTTAATGTTGAGATATGCCTTCATTATTATCCTCTACCCAAGGTCTACATAGATCGTGTGGTCACCGATCACCATCATTTTATTGCACGAGATTACCCTAACATTCCTATTCTGTATAACCTGGTCTTCAGAATTAACACTCGTGATATTATTCCATTGCCTGCTCCTGCTTTGTTTGATCCTATTGCCAGGGGCGGATACATGATTATGCCTGCAGATATCATCGCCTACCGGAACAACCAGGCTGCCGCGGAGGAGGAGCCTCAGTAGTAGGATCCGTGAGCTACCACGCCGACTAATATCTAGGCTTCTGATCGACTACCAAGTTAGGCCAAAAGCCTAAGCTTGAGGGAGTACGTGTTTCCACTGACTTTATATTCATGTCCACTTGTTCCATTTGTCGGTGTCTCCACTTTTTCATTGTATCATCCATACTTAATTTTATTTTCTTGCTTTCTTCTTGTGTGTTTGAAAAACCTTAGAACAACCAAAAAAATAGTTGTAGTTAGTTTACTTTCTATGCATGCTTACTTGTAGTACTAAAAATAAAACCAAAAATATTCCCTTGTTCTTCTTTTGCTTGTGGGGAGCTTTCCCGTATGAATAATTTTTCTCGTTTTTGCTTTCCCCTTTTATTTGCTTGTTCAAGAAAACCAAAAACTCTAAAAATATTTCAGTGTGTTTTTCTGAGTTTCTTTTCCTTTTTATTTCAGTCGTACCGAGGAGAAGACCACGATGAAAATGCTGAGTGGCTCTCATATGCATAATACCTAACAAAGAGCCCATTGTACCTTGTCTTCTCCTATTGAATAAAATGTTTGCAGATTACAGCTTCGTACATGACACTCTTGCACTATTATTATTTTCACATCGTTCGGTCGTGCAAGTGAAAGGCAATAATGACGATATTCGATGAACTAGTCGTGGCAGAGAGAAACTGGTATGAACTCGACTTGTTTTGTTTTTATAAATATGTTTAACCTAGTATCCATGCTTCAGCCCATTACAATTAAACACGTTTGCAATGACAATTAGAGATTATAGTTTCTCATCCCATGCATAAGTAGCTGGGAGTGGATAATTATTTATCTTGAATATCAACATTGCGTTAAAATGATTGTGATATACTATGATGATATGGTATCCTCCTCTAAATGTTCGAGTGGCTTGACTTGGCACATGAGCATGCATGTAGTTGAATCAAAACCAACATAGCCTCTATGATATATTGATATTTATGTTCATATCCTACTCATGCTAGTGTCCAATGTTACTTATGCATAATGCATGGTCATGACCGTTGTTGCTCTCTAGTTGGTTGCTTCTCAACCTAATTGCTAGCCTTCGCCTGCACTAAGTGGGAATTCTGATTGTACATCAAAAACCTTGAACCCAAGTTATTCCAGATGAGTCCACCATACCTACCTATATGTGGTATTACCCTGCCATCCTAAGTAAATTTGCATGTGCCACCTCTAAAAAACTTCAAATAAATGGTCTTTTTGTGTGCCTAGATCGTTCATCGAATGACAGGAGGTGGTCAGTATCTTCCATGCTAAGCGGGTTATTCTCAGGTTGAGTTTTTATTCACTCACCACCGCACGAGAAAAGGGCGGTAATAGGGATTCCCAGTCCCGATCTCAAAATGCAAATAGTTAAACAAAATCCCTTGGGACTGTTGTTGGTATGGACAGCACCCATTGTTTCAGACAAGCCGTGAAGTGTGATTGTTGGTGGAGGAGGATTAAACTTCTACTTTTATCGCTTGGGAACCGCCACTAGCATGCTTAGCATGGAAGATATTGATAACTGATGGTCGTGAAGTAAAAAAGAAGGGTGCATGTCTCAAAATATCATTTACATTTGTTTTAAAAACTTGAGCTCTAGCACCTTTGCAAATCACTGCTTCCCTCTGCGAAGGGACTATCTATTTACTTTTATGTTGTGTCATCACCTTCTAGAATAAGTGTCAGAACCTGAGAGCACTGCTGTCATGCTGATGCATTGTGTATAGCTAATGTTGGGTGCATCATGACTGAATCTTTTCTACCATGAATTAAATTGTTTAGTCGATGCTTCAACTTCGGAGGTGGTCTGCATTTATGTTTTGCGGTCTCGAAAAGCGCTAGCGAGATACCACTATTGTCATATTATATCATGGTTGTTTTGATAACGTGTTGTTGTTTGAGATATTTTATTATTGCTCGCTAGCTGATTATGTTATTGGTATGAGTTAATATAATTTTTAAGAGTTATTGTCGGCATGGTTAGTTATAATAGTGGTTGAAAACCTGGGTGCTGTTTAAGCTTATTTATGCAAACAAGAGCAAAAAAGTTCATAAAAGTTTTTCTTTTTCACTTTTAGTTTATCAACTGAATTGCTTGAGGATAAGCAAAAGTTTGAGCTTGGGGGAGTTGATACGTCTCCAAAGTATCTACTTTTCCTAACGCTTTTCCTCTTGTTTTGGACTCTAATTTGCATGATTTGAATGAAACTAACCCCGGACTGACGCTATTTTCAGCAGAATTATCATGGTGTTGTTTTTGTGTAGAAATAAAAGTTCTCGGAATGGAACGAAACTTTGCGAGGAATTTTTATATCAATAAAGAGAATTTCTGGAGTCAAGAGCTACCTGAGAGGGGCACCTGGGTGGGCACAACCCACTAGGGCGTGCCTCCCCCCATGCGCGCCCAGGTGGGTTGTCCCTACCTGGTGGCCCCACAGACCCTGAAACTGACGCTATAAAATTCCATATTTCTAAAAAAATCAGGGAGAAAGAATTATCATGATCCACGAGACGGAGCCGCTGTCGCCTCTTGTTCTTCATCCGGAGGCCAGATCTGGAGTCCGTTTGGGGCTCCGGAGAGGGGGATCTTCGTTCTTCATCATCACCAACCCTTCTTCATCGCCAATTCCATGATGCTCCCCACCAGGAGTGAGTAATTCCTTTGTAGGCTCGCTGGTCGATGAGGATTTGGATGAGATTCATCATGTTAATCTACTTAGTTTTGTTAGGGCTTGATTCCTAGTATCCACTATGTTCTAAGATTGATATTGCTATGACTTTGTCATGCTTAATGCTTGTCACTTTGGGCTCGGGTGCCATGATTTCAGATATGAACCGTTTATGTTATCGCCATTATATCCATGTTCTAGATCCGATCTTGCAAGTTATAGTCACATGCTACATGTTATGATCCGGCAACCCCGGTGTGACAATAGTCGGGACCACTCCCGATGATGACCGTAGTTTGAGGAGTTCATGTATTCACCATGTGCTAATGCTTTGTTCCGGTTCTCTATTAAAAGAAGGCATTAATATCCCTTAGTTTCCAATTGAACCCCGCTGCCACGAGGGGTAGGACAAAAGATGCCATGCAAGTTCTTTTAATAAAGCACGTATGACTATTTATGAAATACATGCCTACATTATATTTATGAACTGGAGCTAGTGCCGTATCACCCTAGGTTATGACTGTCACATGATGAATATCATCCAACAAATTACCTATCCAATGCCTACGAATTTCTATTATATTGTTCTTGCTAAGTTATCATTGCTACCGTTACTGTTGTATTTGCTACAAAATTGCTGCTATCACTGCTACCGTTGCTATTGCTATTGCTACTACTATCAAAACTATCATATTACTGTGCTACTGATCACTTTGATGCAGATAAGTAATCTCCAAGTGTGACTGAATTTACAACTCAATTGTTAATACTTGCAAATATTCTCTGACTCCCCTTGTGTCGAATCTATAAATTTGGGTTGAATATTCTACCCTTGAAAATTATTGTGATCCCCTATACTTGTGGGTTATCAACCTTCAAGTTGCTGACTCTAATCACGCTCAAGGTCATCGTCTTGAACGACGAATGCATTGAAGTGGTGACCAAGTGCGAGAGGCACGACGATGCCTTCGCCGTGAACGTCTAGGACAGCTCTCCGTTGCTCTAGCTGGTTTCGTATATATGATGACATACTGCTTTGCTTGCAAACTGCTATGTTTAAGTGTGATACTATGTTTAAAACTGCTTGTTATGGTTTAGAATTGTATTAATATGCTATCTGTTGTGTGTCATTGGATTGGTCTACACGCCCTTGTGTGCTAATAACCTCACCACCACGTCAAAGAGGTTATCAGCTGATCCTTCGAAATAATATGAGCCGTCCATTTCGAGTGATTCAATGGACTAGATCCATCAATACTACTAGAAAAAATCAGTAGTATATTTTGTTCAAGAGGTAAAACTAAAAGACTTATACAAAATCAATACCAAAACTCTACACGTATTGTGAAATCTGTGTGTTTTTTTCTCTTGCTCTGACGAGACTGCAGGACCGGTTCGCCCGAATACTTTCCGACGGACATGAGATGCAACAGAGCGACGATTGTAGATAGTCGATGGATCCTTGCCGGACGGTCTTTTTGGCTGAGGAAATTACCATGTACGTACAATACATTAATTGATCATTTTATGATACACAAGTACGTACGCATCAGCCGATTGTTTTCCGGCGATCAAGCCGGCGGCCGCGGCCGCTGCACACAAGTGACGCAGGCACAAGCAGACTTCGAGCTCCCACTTGGAGGTCACGGAAGCTAGCTCTGATCGATTGTTGGACATGCGATTGTTGATGACCGGCGATGGCAACTGTACGAGGCCGCACGAGGATGGTCACGGCTAGCAATTTTTACAAATTAGGAAAGAAAAAAATTTGACAAAACTACCCCGCTAATTGACGGCTGAGATGATTCAATACTACTCGCTTTCGGAGGTAGTACGATCTAATACTACTCCCCTCAGATCCCAGTCCCACGCCCCAGCGTCCCCATGATACACGCGAGGAGGAGGAGGAAGAAGAGGGGGAGCCTCTCGACATTAGCATACGTGACTACCTGCTGGGCAGTGAGTATTACCGCCTAGCGTCTCTATATTTTTCCAACTAATCTTTGTGCAACAGCTGATCAATTCTTTGTGCAACTGCGCGTGCAGCTTCAGAGCCACCTGTCATCCGCTGGGAAGAGTTCGACATCGATGATCCCGAGTACACAAGCGAGGACGACGAGCATGCACTGGTGACGGACGACGAGGAAACGAATTGCCCAGGTAGAGCACGCTGCTCACTCACGCTCTGCCCAAAATAACTACCGAGGTTGATTCTACAGTCTGCACTGGCTTGATTCTTCAGGGAAGAACTTCCCCAGGAAAGAAGCAAGGCGAGTGGACGCAGCGTGGATGGAGGCATACACCAAAGGGAACATTGAATACCAGAGGATGTGTAATGAGATTCTAGCGAGTGGAGATGAGAATGCCCTTCTCCCCGCTTGTCCTCTCAAAGTGTTCCCTGAGGCGTCAGGCCTGTGCATCAGGAGGGATCACTGCCACCACCGTGAATACAAAACCCATGTTACTTCCAGCAGTAAGCTACTGTACTTGATGCCTCTCATTCTTAGCTAGCCTGGTAAATAATCTGTTACTATGTTTCAAAATAAGTGTTGCAGATTTCGTGCAAAGTTGTACTAAATCAACGACACTTTATTTTGGGACGGAGGGAGTATGTACATAGCAACTTATTTTTTGCCATCTCTGTATGTGCAGCTAAATCAACTCTTGGGTATCGTGATCCGGGGAAGATGATACAGATCTTTGGACTGAAAGTAACTTGCTCTGAGCCCTATCCGGCTAGTGTCTATGGAGTAGTTGCTATCCGGGATGACTTGGAGCCACTACGGAATCCTGTCTTTAACCGTCCCTGCAGAGACGACGCTCTCGTGATTGACCAGGTACGTAATTCATCAAAGCTAGACTTCTTTCTATGCTCGTGGTGTTATTATACCTGTGTGGACTTCAGTTATCCCTTCCGTCGTCAGAAGGCTACTTTTGGCTGATAAAAGGGTCACTGGGTCTCGAGTCTTAACTAATAAATAATCCCAGTATGTTGTGCTGTTGCCCCTTTCATTATCTTCTTGAGCGCCTGCCAGCTAATCACGTTGCATGTTGTTAAGCATTCTATGATTACATCAACATGCCGTCAGATGTCTGGCTGTGATTCTAAAACCAACAGATGCAAAGCTCTACAGAAACATGCAAAAATAGTCATCTTAACATGCTATTAAATCCCAAGAAGTTGATATGATTGTATCATCAGTAACATACCAAACTGGCCATCCTATATTAATCATATTAATGTTTGTAAGGCTTATTTTACTGACTAGAAATAAAACAAACAGCACGGTATGTTGGGATGTTCATGACATTCTCGGTCTTCCTGATATTTGTGAATGTTTACCGTGAATGCTGAGGTGGTTGACTTGATATACGAATGAGTGGGGAAAGAGTGAAAAATGCATGAATGCCATACATTTGGAATGAAACGAAACAATATATGTGCTCTGTACTTAGAAACAATGCTGAACTTTAATTTAAACATGATCATGCATGTCTTATTGAGTTTATTATTCTATCGATACGTACTCCTGATGTATGTAAAAATGGATTAATCTATCTCTTTGTGTTCTGACATCCACTAATGTTGCTTAATTGCAGGATTCCCTTGCATTGCCTCTTTGTAGCCCTTGTCGTGGAATGTACATATGGGAGAAGGCATTACTAGAAGTCGATCTTTGGGAAAAGTGCGAAGGAGATGGATCATCCGACAAGCGATTACTTCTTGCGTATGCTGAGATTGAGGGGCAGTATGATTTAGATTTGATGATAGATGGGCAGATAACAGGCGACCGTTGCAGCCTGGTCATGGACTACCTGTTGCTTGCAGGGAGTGTGGAGGTTGTGATACAGGTCTTTGCAAAGGTTGAGCACCCTCACCATCTGCGATTCGCCGCATACATCGGTGGCTTTGCTCGTGAGATTGTGCTGTTTGATGGCGAGTTCTCTGGTGACGAGAAGCTGCTCCAGCATGTCGTCGCGGTGAAGGCCAAGGGGAAACTGGATGTTTGCTTGGAACTGGAGGAATCGCTGTTTTGGTGGACTTTTGAGCAAGGAGCTGTTGGAGCTGTTAGGTCTCCTGACGATTCGGTGTTGAAGTATGGCCAGTTCGATGTGAGGGTGCTTTTTGCTCCCAAGGACTTCACTGTGGTTGGCTGAAACCTGAAGGGTAGTGACGAAGACGCCCCATTCTGTAATATCCATGATTTATCTGGTTGGAATTTGAATTTCCTTTGCAAGCCCTCATTTGGCAGAACAGCAGACGTTTGAGGTCTTAATCTGTGGTTTAAATTTGTTTAGCTGCAAAGAAGAAGTTCGAGGCCTGACATGTGTGGTCTCTAAATAATATTAAAGCTGCGTGCAAACTGTTAGGGAGATGGTGGTTGGTGGTATGTTTTGACCTCTGATATTTTAGCTCTGAGTGGTTGTTTGAATAGCGAGTTTTAGCCCTTTTTTAGTAAAATCCAGTTTTAATTATTTCTTTATGAATACTCTGTTTATCTTTACTATTTACTACTCAATCCATTCCTAAATACAAGTCTTTTTAAAGATTTTAATATAGACTACATACGGAGGAAGACTTATATTTAGGAACAGGAGTATTGAAGTCTGCGATTCTGAGTACATTACGGTCGTTCTCTCATTCTGGTCTGAAAAAGATAAAACTGAAAGATCAAGAAATAGTCTCACGCTCCATCTCCCCTAAACCCCTTGCTCAGCCACCCTTCTCCCTTCCACTCTCCCCTCCAAGGCGAATTGTTCAAGGTTACTCTGCCTCATGGGATTGGGATCCTTGCCGCCTATGTTCGATCTGTTGTTGGTCCTTGTTTGGTTTAAAATATTGCGAGATTCAGCATTAGCAAAACGTCTTTACCAGGGGCAGAAGAAGAATGATTTTAAGGGGCATCAATTCGGTTAAGTCCTAATTAGGGATAGCGTTCGAGCAAGTTGAAAATTCTCAGAATCCATTCACTTCACCCTTTATTTCTTTTGCACGGATATGACACGTTCTATTCGAGTATTAGGCTTGAGCAAGCTTTTTGTCGACATCCTGAAACAACAGGTGAAAATCGGTCGGTGCCGCCGGATCTTATTCTTCTGGCAAGGAACCGATTTATAGCTCAACGTTGATTGCAGATCTCAAAAATCAGTCGGTGCCGCCGGATCTTATTCTTCTGGCAAGGAACCGATTTATAGCTCAACGTTGATTGCAGATCTCACCAAATCATAGCACCGATTTATAGCTCAACGTTGATTGCAGATCTCACCAAATCATAGCACGTACGGATTTTAATTACATAAATTGTAGAACAACCGTATCTCGTATAGTTAGGATGCCGATGAGCGAGAACAAAAACTAGCAAGCACGCTGCAAACAAACTCAAGCGTATCAACAAAGTTACAATAAACAATTAACAAACGCCGAGGTTTAAGCCCATATTAAACCTCGGCAAGATGCAGATACATAAGGCCGCTGCTGAAACTAGAGTCCGTACAATAGGGGGCAAAAGGAAAACGAAAAAATCTGGTGGTGTACAGCGTTCCATCCTTCTACCATGAACAGGAGCACAGCCTCATCAGGGAAGGACATGCTCTGATTTCTGCGGCAAAAATCAGAATATTAACATATGCCCATCAATGCATCAACTATGAACACCATCTGACTTGCCCACACACAAAAAAAAAAATGATCTCAGCGAGTCAATCCAGGACTACGCATACTTTTTGTTCTACCGCTGTTAAAAAGAGAGAAATGGTACCTGCAACCCTACATGGCAGCCAACGATAGTTTACTTCTCAGCATGTCGGCGCTTGTGTCTCCTATTGCCATTGTTTCCGTTACCATTACGAGGCGATCTCTTCTGCTTCTTCGTGCTGTGTCAACAAGAGGTTTCAAGGCAATTATGCTATCAGTTCACGCAAGGTCGCAGCGTTGATAATTAGAATTATATTGGCTAACGAAAGTAAAACAAACTACCAGAAGGTATCTACTAGAAGCCTGTACATAATAAACACAGGTAGAGCCAGCAAAGCAGAAGCCTGTAAAAGAAAATATGGGATGTTTGTCAGATAGATGGCCATCGAAGTTGCTGTTTCTGACTATCTCCCAAGAGTGCTTACCAGGAACCAAACCAACTCCTTAGTCACAAGTGATTTTGTTATTTCATGTTGGTGCAAGTAATCTGAAATGGTTGCTTGAGCCTACAAGATGAAAAGATTTTGAGATTTTTCTCACATGTAAACTACTTTTAGAAGTCAACATTGGCAAAGTTCATAGTGAGAACCTTCTTGGATAGTACAGATTTATTAGGTGCAGATATTAGCTGACTCGTAGGACTTCATATGAAAAAGGGCCACAATCAATTTGAAAATATTGCAACAGAAGTTATAGATGAAAAATAGAAGGGGAGAAAATATTACTCCCTCCTTCCCATATTGTAAGGCGTATTAGTTTTAGCACAAAAATTAATGCACAAGTTATCGTTAGTAAAGCCATCATAGCAGGCAGCATACATGTATGCTTTTGATCTTGCTAGATCAAATCACCAGGATCACAACGTACACGTACGTGCTAAGCTAGCACACACGCAAGCAGCTGGATGGATTATCCTACCACACGCACGTGCAACTCCTGCATGTAGAGCTGCTTGGACTAGCAACGACTTGATCGATTCAACTTCAGCTCTTCGGCGGAACTAGCGAACGAAACAACAGATGGAGAGACTTTCGGTGATAGCTACAGGCTCCTGTCAAGCCTGTTAACTTTTCTCTTTATTGATCTTTTTTCGTTGTTATACAAAAGCTACCCTGCCGGTGCTTTATATACACGTTCATACATGGACTAGATCTCTGACTAGGACTAGATATCCGACTAGGACTATTCTAATCTAATCCTATACGGACACAACAAGGTTAATCTCTACAATACATGGCTCAAAAGAAAAAAGAGTGAGGCATGCATGATCTCTTGTGACCATCTCCAGGAAATTAGAGATCCTCTAATAACTACTCCAAACAGGAAATCGACTGCATGTGCCTTGCATATTGGGATTGCATGCAAAAGCTAATACGCCTAACAAAATGGTAAGGAGGGAGTATAATCATGGTCCAGCAAGTTTATTCACTCTTGATTCACAACTTGGGCGTTTGCTTCAGCACACATGCTGGCCTCTGACACTCACAAAAGAGAAAATGGTTTTATGTATAAAACATTTCCACCATCGCATCCAACTTCAACCCCTATCTATTTTAGGGCCTCTGTGGCCTCCTGGATATCCATCCCCAATGGCTACTAGACAATTCTTGATTGTAACCAACTTCAAGTACATTTGCTATCATTTCGAACCTACCAATATTAAATTGGAATGTGCTGATTTGACTTGGACACTGCTCCATTGCTAGCTGGAACACACCCATGACATGAGTTAACACTAAAAGGCCACCTTAGCATCTCCGAGGCATGCTGTCACCACTTTGAATCCTCCAACCAACCAAGCCAAGACGGTGGCTCACCCTCAAGGTCATTGTCCTTCACGAATGGCGAGCAACTGAGGACACATCCAACTGGTGACCACACAGCTACCCCAAGAAGTTGCAGCTAGAGAGTAGACACAAGGCTATGCAAACTGACAGTTGCACAAGGTTGAATTCTGCTTTTTGTATTTTTGTATGTGATTCAGACACTTAGTAGACTGTCAAGGAAAGCATGCAACCATGAGGTCCATGGGCCAATTAATGTGTGTCTGGCAGCTACCAGGTAGGGCACAGAAGAAACGAGTGGACCTAACTGAAAACTTTGAAGATCAGATATCAGAGATTCATAAGTAGACACTGACGGCCATGCCGTCTGAGCGTGCCCTTTCTTAGGTGTCATGTTCCATGAAGGCCTTGTGGCTGTGTTGTAATCTAGGTTTTCACCTGGTTTCCCTCTAATTAACCGGACAATTCTCTTCCAATTAATGAAAATGACGAATATTTGCTTTGTTTAAAAAAAGGTTAGTAAATGCTGACATTGGACAAAAGCTGATGCATACAATGTGAATTATCATGATGAGGAAGATAGTCACAAACCTGTCGATGGTATGTGGTTGCAGACTCGAGAAATGTTCCATACACATGAACTGCTCTTTTAGTGTAAGGCTTAAGAGTACTCCTAACTTTCTCAACATGTGGCTTCGTGACCTCAGCAACTTGATCAATGTAAGGTTTAGAGATCTTCTTAGCTTCCTAAATCAACAATAAGCAAACTATACATCAATAATTGCATATAACAAACTACCGTAATAATAGTAATTACCATAACCAACCAACAGTACCTGGAAGTAGGGATCAGAAACTTCTTTAAATTTTACAAAGTGGGGTGTAATAGCATCCCTGGATGCTTCATAAACTTCCACTGATTTTGCTGACGCCTTCTCCACGTAAGGTTCTGCGTTTTTCTTTAGCACAGCCAGTTTCTCCTTAACAGGAACCAATTTCTTCAAACGCAAGAACATATTTTGTCAATACAAGATAAAGAAACACTTGAGGAGTAAAATGCATTGATCCAATGGCATTACCAGCTTCGCGGTCTCGATATGTGGTTCAGCCCATTTCTTTGCGTGTGCTGAGTTTTCTGATGCCTGAAGCAATTTGATAAGAAACGTATAAATGATGACTTCATTCATGCACTACACCTTGAAATTTGAAGTTAAAAAGAACCTAAGAGGTACCTTCTGCAAAAAGATGTCCATGGCAGGTTTTCCATGCTCATTCCAGTGACCTGAGACCACCTCCTACACAAAATGATGATGGAACTGATGAGGTGAGTAAAAAACAGATGACGGAGGTGCATATTTTGTGGTTCCATCTTACCAAATATTGGGCAGAATGTGTCACCAACCAAGGTGGCAGCCATGCTCCATGTACCTAAGAGAGAGGACAAACCATCATACATTCGTTTCTAGTGCACACAATCAGAAGAGATGTCATCTAATTTTAGAATCATCCCCAGAGGATACCTTTATAGGTATTAGAATTGTGATACATACAATTCCTACTTAGTGTAGAAAAGTTGTAACTACAAGTTAACCTCAGAAATTCCACCACACCGATGAAATACCACAACAAATAATGCCAAGGTGCATTCTCAAGGCATGTAGCTAATGTGCAAGTTAAGATATGCTGAAAGTTCTCCTTGTTGAGAACTGACAATAAAACGACCGAATTGCCACAAAGCAATAACTTCGTAGATCAGCAGAAATTATCATTTTGGTGAAAAATGTTACAACAAGCTGCAATGATGGGACATGTGATTACCTCTGTCAGCTGTTTTGCCTTCGTTGTTGCTTCTAATTGCAGCCTCATCAATTCCTCCTGGAGATGAGAAAGAACAGATATGGAATATAGATAAACCACAGAACCAACATAGGGCAGTGCAGTAACAGTTAGAAAGCATATTGCAAACCTCAGCAACTTTAAGAGCACGCTCCGTTTTCTGGATCATACGCTTTTGCTCGCCACTTGCCTTTTGAAGCTAGCAAGGATAAATTCAGAAATAAGAATAACTCGATCAAAATCTAGCATGTTTGTTCAGTTCAATGGTACTTATCACGCAGGCCTTGGATAGCTTTATAGAAACTAAACTTTGTTCAGTTCTATGGTTATTCGTCACACAGGCTTTCAATAGCTTTGGACATTAAATGTAGACTTTCAACCTTTGAGGTATTATGTTCAGTAATCATTTGGTGAACTATTATTTAATTTTCAGTAGTAGTAGACTTCATACAACAATTATTTACATTGCCATGAGCTCATAAGTAAAGAAGAGAATGAGAAAATACAGCGCTAAGAAAGAAAAAAACAGTGTTAGATGTTATCCTAAACCTACTGTATGAATGACAGATTTATGTTATATGGTCCTAACGAATGGAAATGGTCCAATGGTAAAAAAGAGAAGGACTACACTTACTGACTCAAGCTTCGAGTTCAAATCTTGCACCTTCTTCTCAGCCTTGTTAGCTCTAGCTTCAAGTGTTGTTCTCTGGCTACTTTGTGCTTCGATCTCTTTATTGAGCTTCTCAATCTAGAATAGCAAAGATGAGAAACCACAAGCTCATAATCGACAATTTCAACTGTTATTTAGCTTCCATCCTCCATACCTGCTCCTCAAGCTCAACAACCCGAGCAATGGCCTTGCCTGCCTGCTCCTCAGCAGCCACAGAACCTTTTTTCTGCATAAGGAAAAAACATTTTTAAGGCCGCAGAGTAATGTTTAAGATACTGTCACGAAATAATGCTTAAGAGTTGAGAGGCATCTCCGTATATCTATTATAATGCATACCTGGAGAGATGTGATCTCGCTCTGCAGAGTAGCAATCTTCTGTGACTTCTCCCCAATGTCCTTCTCCAGCTTCGCTATGCCATCATCCTTGCTCTTCAGGTCCTGGGATCTCTGTGCGATGTCCGACTCTGCAGGAAAAACAATCAGACTCCTCACTTAGATGAGGTCATGAGGGTATCTGGAAGGATCATGGTGTGCAATTCATATTGCGCAATTAGTAACTGCCAACTGCCATGGCTTTTGGTGAAATTAGCTAACTTGGCACGCCAAACTTATGCAAGTTATTTTGCTCTTGGTGCAGACAAAATATATATAGCCTCCAACAGACATAATTGAACTCCTAGTGTTACTTGGCCTCTTATTTCAAGCAAAGTACGTCCATTTTTCAAGTAAATTCCAGGCCAATAAAAAATTCACAATTTTACCTCGGCAACCAAAAAAAGCACGAGCGCACGATTATCGTACATATGTAACCAGCCACTGCAGCCAAATAATCCTCCCCAAAAGGTAACTTGTACACAGTAGAATATCATTTCATAATTAAAGGGAAAACCACAGGCTTTTGCCATGCGGATTTGGTCGGGGTTACTCTCAACTCCCAATCATGCATCGTACGACAGAGTTAACCTAGCTCAGAGCACGAATCCAGTCGTCCCCGCCGGCCGGCCGGCCAGCCCCGACCCAATCCCCTCACCCGCCCACATAGAAATACTGATGGTCCGATTCAGACGGTGGCCGGGGCGAGGAGGGCAGTGAACTGACCTAAGACGGAGATCTTCTCCCTGAGCTGCGCCAGCTCCGCCCGGAGCGCGGCCGCCTCGGCGGCCTCCTTGACGCCCGCCGCGATCTCCCCGGGCCCCGCCAGGTCCACCGCCGCCTGCTCATCCGCGGCCACCGCGGCGGCGGCGATCACCAGCGCCACGGCCAGGAGGAGGAACCGCCCCGAGATCCCCATGTCGCCGAACCCAGAATCCTTCGGTTCTATCGAAAGCCCGCGACCGCGACCGCCAGCGCCAGGGATGGGGGAGAGAACCGAGTTGTGTGTGTAGTTGTAGAGGAGGCAGTAGCGGCGGGCGGCGTAGGGGGGTGGGGGGTGCACGGCTCGTGCCCGTTCGTGCCCCGCGTGTCGTGTCGTGGCGGAACGCGGAACTTTCCTTTCCATTTCTCTTTTTCCCGGGCAGGCACGTGACGTGGCACGTGGAGGCTGGGAGGACGGGATGGGACGGGATGGATCCAAGATGCGGGGGTTCGGGACGTGGCTGGGTCGCTGCGCTGTGGGGGCCCGGCGGGCCGTGCCGTCCATCTCCGGTGGATGTTGGATGCCGTCCGGGACAGGTGGGTGGCTCGTGGGCGTGCCCGTATCGGCCACGGCTCGCACGCAGGTTTCGTTGGAACGGCGTCGACTGAATGGTCCTATTTTTCTCGTTTTGTATATTTTTATTACAAAGCGCAGACGCTCACTATGAAGACGCTCACGTACATCCTATCATTATGAACGCATTCGAAAGGCTGAGACGATAGGTTTTGAGATTAACGAAGTCGCCGCTGACACTTTCTAATTGACGGACACCGTTAAACGAATATCATCAGAAAGGCTGAAATAAATTCAGAAAAAATACGATCACACATATCAAGTTCAGGACCTGAACTAGGATGGACGGGTTCCATCACAAGGAACCTATAGACATCTAAATTATGCTCAGCTTTTTTTTGTCTTTGTACGTACTTTTTTTGTTTGGATTTATTGGGTCTCCTCGTATTTTGTCAAACTTTAACTGTCTGTATGACTAGCAAAATATAAAGTATATGCTACAAAAAATATATTGTTAAATTTTATACAATGGTTCCAATGGTATAACTTTCATGACATGTAAGTTATATTTTAATTGGTTAAAAATAATGATCAAATTTTGGCAAAAAAAAAGAGGGGGCTAGTAAACCCGGGCGGAGGGAGCAGTACTCTTTGCATGTTTTGGTAACAGCTAAGACATGTGCAAAAACCACCATGCATACGCATTGCGACCATACATAATAGATTAGGATGGCGTGGAGGGTTTTTGTAGGGGCAGGGAGTTGAGCGTTTGGTAGGGAGAACGAGCCTTTGAAATTGAGGGCGAGTCGAAACTTTTTTTCACTTGGTGGTGACAAATATAGCCATAATTTGTTGCAAAATACAGGATTTACAAAACAAAATGGCATTCAATCTTTCACCTTCGTGGAGTTGGCCATTCGATGCCGCTCCAAGTATGGAGTCGGTGGATTTCATAGCAATTTTTTTTTTGAGGATCAAGTGGATTTCGTAGTTGGAAGGCTTCCCCTTACACACCCGATAACATGGACTTCATTTCTCCTCTCTCTCTCTTGTCCCCGCGTCGCCCCCTAGGGGCGGCTCGGGCGGAACCCTAACCACCGCCGCCGCCGCCCCCTCTCCTTCACCTTCCCCTCGTCGCGGTCAGCGCATGTCGGCTGGCAAAGCCCGTTGGCAGCCAGCGGCGGCGGGATCTGCCTCGCGTGCGTTGGGTGTGCCCCTCGCGGTGATAGGAGGCGTGGAGCTGATGGCTGCGAGATCTGAAGCCGGTGTGATGGCGCGCGGCGGAGCTTCGCAGCGGAGTGGAGGGGCGTGGCTGGGGCTCGCGAGAAGAGATGGTCGCGGCACGGTGACCCCTCCTGGAGGCAATGGCACGGGACAAAGGCGGCGACGCGGTTTGGCCTTGGTGGCGTACTGGTGCTCGGCCAGGAGTTGATATGCTTGCAGCGACCGAGTACATCATGTTCCTCGAGCCTCCGTCGTGGGTATCCCCTCCTGGTCTCCGTGGTCATGGGAGATGGGGGCAACGGAGCGAGACGGATGGGTCCTGTCTGGGCTGTAGGGTCGTGGCACAGTCGTCTGTTGGGAGTTGGCCTAACGGATGGGTGTACGGTCCGGTGACCCATGGTCGGGGCATCAAGGGTGCTTGGCGAGTTCTCGGTCATGGTGGTGCTGGTAGTAGGACTGTGTGCTCCTGGTTGTGTGGGTCTTGAATGGACCCCGACGGCTATGATGGCGAAGTGCTGCGGCGGCGGCGAAGTGGCCAATCTGGGTGACGTGGCCCACTCGCTCCTGGGATTGGTAGTGGTCTTCGGGCGAAAGCCTATGTTCAGAGTTGAATCAACGTGATGACGGCGTCCTCTACGTCGCTATTCTGTTGGGAGCATCGTGCTTGAAGGCACGGTCTTGAGGTTTCATGTTGAGCTACTTTCGGTGCTCGCCGTTGTCTAAGACGATCTTTAGTGGCGCAATGTACGTCATCGCGGGTGAATCCAACACGATGCTTTTAGTGGACTGACAAATTTCGCCATCTACTTGCCACCTCCTTTTAGGCATTAATGGGTGGATGATGCGTCGACAGGGGAAGTTCACCCGAAGTTGGTGTTGTCTTCGGATGTGACCGGCGATGGTCGAGACGTGGCGATGTTGCTCTATTTTTGACAAACTCTTTTTGCTTTGTAGTTGTGCCCTCAGGTGGCTGTCTTTGGACTAGCCCTGGTATGATTTCCGCACTGTGCTCGTTGTTCGCAACAAGCTGTAGTTTTTTTAATTTAAATTCTGCCTTCTAAAAAATATGATAAGAAAAAAAAACATGGACTTCATTTGCCTCAGATCATGCAAAGATTTCTCCTCCTTCCCGGGTGCATGCAAAGATACACCCTCCAAGTCGAAATGGTTACAACCTCCAAGTCCAAGGATGAGATGACCGACGTACTCCAAGTACGTCTAAACTTGCGCTGCCGTCACTGCCACGAATCGAACAACTCGTATTACAGTATCGATCTCCAGCGCATCACACCTTCTCTCAAAGCCGTCAAAGTCTTTATATTATACACACACTCAAGCGAGCTCTCTTCAAACTCAGAAATCCACAGCCAGCAACATATTTTCTTTTTAAATGTAATTTAGCAGCAGGACAGGACCGGTAAGCGGCGGCAGCTACCACCGTCGACCGAGGCAACAACATCCCAACCCCCGACCTCGTAATAAATGACCTCCTCACCCTCCGATAATGAATCGGACAGCGACGCGATTGCCCAGGAATTAAAGGTGGCAGGATCGGGTGGGTGTGTGGCTGGTACTGGAGTACAAGGGAGAGTTCGTTGGCATTCAAGGATTCAATTTTAAACAAGGATTCGATTCGACGGGGCCCGGTCTGGTCTTGACTAGCAAATGCGCAGAAATGGAGTACTACTAGTACAGTACGTGGAGCTGCAATGAATCTTTTTTTATTTCGAAAGGAATGAATCTTATTTTATGTCCGTAGAAACGGAGTGGTCAGTGGTTTGCCAACTTTCCGCTTTTCTCCTTTTCAGTTTGAAAAAATAGCTCTACGGTACATATAAAACTATCCATAATGAAAGTAACATTGATAGTAACATTATATATATCTAGATTAAATAGATGATGTGACATGCAATAAATGAAGAAAGAGATGAAAGTGGTAACATAGCTAGTTACTACTAGTACTATGAGGGCATCTCCAACAGGTTGCATGTTAGTCTTGTTGGTAAAATGTACATGTCATCAACCAACAAGTTATCATACAACTACTCCAATGGGTTGTATGTAAGCTATCCAATAGATGGTGAGACAATAAATATGATTGCTCTTTATTTCACCTTGGAGCTTGTGCAAAGGTTGTTGGTTAATCTACATACAACTTTGTTCTCTCTCCGTATTTAATACATGCCACATCATCACTATGTCCTAGGTGGCAAATTTACCAACACCTATCTCACAAGTGTTGGAGATGCCCTGAGTAACATCACACATATCAAGACAAGATGTGTCTATAACCTAATAAATGAAGTGCTTCATGTTATCACACATATGTTACTCCCCACTGTAGAGGTAGTAACATAGACTAGTAACATTACTAGTTTATATTACTATTCATTGTGGCTAGTCTAAGAGTATTATCCTCTATTCTTAAAAACGGAGTAGTATGTGTTTTCCCTCTTCATGCAATTCTGCCACATCATCAAGTCATGTATAAGGAGTAATTGACAATAGTGAGCTGCTATATATAAACATGCCACGTCGTCAAGAGTTAGCATTATTAATTACTCCCACTCCTATTTCCACGCCACGTGCTCGGCCTCGGATACCACAGCCCAAGAGCCAGAGGCACCGCCGTGCCCGCCGCCTTCGAGGTAGTGGAGGATGCGGCCATGAGCCTAGGCGATCGCGGGCGGCAGATCATCCTTTATCGGGCGGCAGTGGCGTTGTGGTGGCGAGGAGGTCCCGTCGATCCACGCGTAGCGGCTGTGCGGCGGAAGCGACACCGGCTCGTCCTTGACGCGGCGGAGACACCAGGGGATGCTGGCTCCTGCTTCACGCGCCCGCCGTACGTGCTCTAAAGCACATGCTATGCTTAGGTCACAAACTCTCAGAGTGCTACTCTCAACATAACACATCGTTTGGCAGCCACGTCGAACATGTTTGTCAAGATGGTGACACTCTAGACTTGGCTGCAACGTTGCTAATACGCCCCCGGTGTTTATAAATATAACCCCATTTCTATATTTTGTAAAGTAATCGATAATACCAGCATGCAATTTTATCATTAAAACCCATCTAGTCTGGAATAGTATCATGTAGTTCCGATTGGTCATTTGAAGGGCTAACAGATAGTGAAGCAAGCTCCGTAAATATTTTGGGCGCTCCCACATGTTCTTCCAAAGCTCAACTTGGCTCCTGGGCGACTTTGTTGGTCCCTTGTCACGTCATTGAGCTCGATGACATCGCTAGGGAGCCCTTGAGGGATAGGTCATCATCATATTAGTGGGATCTTTTACATTATAGAACTTGACATGTATATTCCGATGATGAGCTTCCTCAAAATGATCGAGGTATTCGTGGGCAAGCAAGTTGAATGCACACCCACTAGTTCATTTGGACAGCTTTCATATGCTTATATATCTAGTGCATCTATTGCACGCAATCTCTACTTCTCGCACTAATATTGATTGTAAGGCCTCTCCATTGCCTAATGGTCAGCCGCTTTGGTGTGAGACTTTTTTAGTTGTCTTCTTATAAAATCTCAATCATCATTTTATTTACCATTTAAGTGTGAATACCAAGGCTTGTGCTATGGGCATTAAGCGAAGTGTTGAGTAGTTGAAAAGGGAGAGTCATGGACTTAGTTAAATGACCAACGCTCTGGGTTTTGTTATGATAAGATGTTTAAATATGATAAAGCCTTGAGCGATTGGAATCATGAATGTGATACATATGTGTATTGATTTGTATTACATGAAAATATTGAACCATGAAAAGCAAGACTAATTTTATTTCACATTTTGATATCACCGACTTGTTATTAACTATAGATTATTGCCTGAAATCACTTTTATCCTAAGTTCATAATGAAGGAAATATGTTGTAGAGGCAATAATAAAGTTGTTATTTATATTTCCTTATATCATGATAAATGTTTATTATTCATGCTAGAATTGTATTAACCGGAAATTTAGTACATGTGTGAATACATAGAACAAAATTGAGTGTCCCTAGTATGCCTCTACTTGACTAGCTCGTTAATCAAAGATGGTTAAGTTTCCTAACCATAGACATGTGTTGTCATTTGATGAACGGGATCACATCATTAGAGAATGATGTGATGGACAAGACCCATCCGTTAGCTTAAGCATTATGATCATTTAGTTTTATTGCTATTGCTTTATTCATGACTTATACATATTCCTCTGACTATGAGATTATGCAACTCCCGAATACCGGAGGAACACTTTGTATGCTATCAAACGTTACAATGTAACTGGGTGATTATAAAGATGCTCTACAGGTGTCTCTGAAGGTGTTTTTTGAGTTGGCATAGATCAAGATTAGGATTTGTCACTCCGTGTATCGGAGAGGCATCTCTGGGTCCTCTCAGTAATGCACATCACTATAAGCCTTGCAAGAAATGTGACAAATGAGTTAGTTACATGATGATGCATTACGGAACGAGTAAAGAGACTTGCCGGTAAGGAGATTGAACTAGGTATGAAGATACCGACGATCCAATCTCGGGCAAGTAACATACCGATGACAAAGGGAATAACATATGTTGTCATTACGGTACGACCGATAAAGATCTTCATAGAATATGTGGGAACCAATATGAGCATCCAGGTTCCGTTGTTGGTTATTGACCCGAGAGGTGTCTTGGTCATGTCTACATAGTTCTCGAACCCGTAGGGTCCGCACGCTTAACGTTCGATGACGATTTTGCATTATATGAGTCATGTGATTTGGTGACTGAATGTTGTTCGGAGTCCCGGATGAGATCACGGACATGACGAGGAGTCTCAAAATGGTAGAGAGGTAAAGATTGATATATAGGATGATGGTATTCGGACACCGGAAGTGTTTTGGGATGCACCGGATACTTATTATCAGGTCACCGGAAGGGGTTCTAGGAACCCCCGACAAAAGATATGGGCCTTATGGGCCAAGAGGGGAAACACACCAGCCACAAAGGAGCTAGTGCGCCCCCCATATGGGCTAGCTAAATTGGAGTAAAAAAGGGGAAGGAGGAAAGGAAAAAAGGAAATAGGATTCCCCCTTCCCCATCTTCCCTTCCTACTCCGAATAGGAATAAGAAAGGGGGAGGCCGAATTGGGAGGACCCCAAGTAGGATTCCTCCTACTTGGGGCACCCCCTTGGCTGCCTCTCCTCCCCTCCAACCTATATATATATATATGTATATATATGGGGGGACACCGCTAGAACACACAACAACAATTGTTAGCCGTGTGCGGCGCCCCCCACTATAGTTTGCGCCTCCAGTCATATTGTCGTAGTGCTTAGGCAAAACCCTGCGCGGATCACTTCACCATCTCTGTCACCACGCTGTCGTGCTGACGTAACTCTCCCTCGACACTTTGCTGGATCAAGAGTTCGAGGGACGTCATTGAGCTGAACGTGTGCAGAACTCGAAGGTGCGGTACGTCCGGTGCTTGATCGGTCGGAACAAGAAGAAGTTCGACTACATCAACCGCGTTGTCAAACGCTTCCGCTTTCGGTCTACGAGGGTACGTGGACACACTCTCCCCCTCCTGTTGCTATGCATCTCCCAGATAGATCTTGCGTGAGCGTAGGAATTTTTTTTGAAATTGCATGCTACGTTACTCAACAGTGGCATCCGAGCCAGGTCTATGCATAGATGATATGCACGAGTAGAACACAAAGAGTTGTGGGCGGTGATAGTTATACTTCTTACCACCAATGTCTTATTTTGATTCAGGGGTATTGTTGGATGAAGTGTCTCGGACCAACCTTACATGACCACGTTCATGAGACCGGTTCCACTGACACACATGCAACTTATTTTGCATAAAGGTGGCTGGCGGGTGTCCGTTTCTCCAACTTTAGTTGAATCGAATTTGACTGCGGCTGGTCCTTGTTGAAGGTTAAAACATCAAACTTGACGAAACATCATTGTGGTTTTGATGCATAGGTAAGAATGGTTCTTACTAGAAGCCCGTAGCAGCCACGTAAAACTTGCAACAACAAAGTAGAGGATGTCTAACTTGTTTTTGCAGGGCATGTTGTGATGTCATATGGTCAAGACATGATGTGATATACGTTATTGTATGAGATGATCATGTTTTGTAGAAGTTATCGACAACTGGCAGGAGACTTATGGTTGTCGCTTTATTGTATGAACTGCAATCGCCATGTAATTGTTTTACTTTATCACTATGTGTTAGCGATAGTTGTAGAAGCAATAGTTGGCGAGATGACAACAACGCTACGATGGAGATCAAGGTGTAAAGCCAGTGACGATGGAGATCATGATGGTGCTTTGGAGATGGAGATCAGAGGCACAAGATGATGATGGCCATATCATGTCACATATTTTGATTGCATGTGATGTTTATCTTTTTATGCATCTTATTTTTCTTAGTACGACGGTAGCATTATAAGATGATCCCTCACTAAAAATTTCAAGGTATAAGTGTTCTTCCTAAGTATGCATCATTGCGACAGTTCGTCGTGCCGAGACACCACATGATGATCGGGTGTGATAAGCTCTACGTTCACATACAATGGGTGCAAGATAGTTTTGCACATGCGGAATACTCGGGTTAAACTTGATGAGCCTAGCATGTACAGACATGGCCTCGGAACACTAGAGACTGAAACATCAAACGTGAATCATATAGTAGATATGATTGTTGGGGAACGTAGCAATAATTCAAAAATTTCCTACGTGTCACCAAGATTAATCTATGGAGTCATCTAGCAACGAGGGGGGGAGTGGATCTACATACCCTTGTAGATCGCGCGCGGAAGCGTTCAAGAGAACGGGGTTGATGGAGTCGTACTCGTCGTGATCCAAATCACCGATGATCCTAGCGCCGAACGGACGGCACCTCCGCGTTCAACACACGTACGGAGCAGCGACGTCTCCTCCTTCTTGATCCAGCAAGGGGGAAGGAGAGGTTGATGGAGATCCAGCAGCACGACGGCGTGGTGGAAGTAGCGGGATTCCAACAGGGCTTCGCCAAGCGCTGCGGGAGGAGGGAGATGTGTCATGGGAGGGAGAGGGAGGCGCCAGGGCTTAGGTATGGTTGCCCTCCCTTCCCCCCACTATATATAGGGCCAAGGGAGAGGGGGGGGGGGCAGCCTTGGCCCTTCCTCCAAGGAAGGGTGCGGCCAGGGAGGAGTCCCACCTCCCCAAGGCACCTAGGAGGTGCCTTCCCCCTTTAGGACTCTTCCTTTCCCTCATCTCTTGGCGCATGGGCCTCTTGGGGCTGGTGCCCTTGGCCCATACAGGCCAAGGCGCACCCCCTACAGCCCATGTGGCCCCCCCGGGGCAGGTGGCCCCACCCGGTGGACCCCCGGGACCCTTCCGGTGGTCCTGGTACAATACCGGTGACCCCGAAACTTGTCCCGATAGCCGAAATAGCACTTCCTATATATAATTCTTTACCTCCGGACCATTCCGGAACTCCTCGGGTTCGGGAATCATGCAGACATGACGGAGATAACTCTCCGGTCAATAACCAACAGCAGGATCTGGATACCCATGTTGGCTCCCACATGTTCCACGATGATCTCATCGGATGAACCACGATGTCAAGGACTTAATCAATCCCGTATACAATTCCCTTTGTCTAGCGGTACGATACTTGCCCGAGATTCGATCGTCGGTATCCCGATACCTTGTTCAATCTCGTTACCGGCAAGTCTCTTTACTCGTTCCGTAACACATCATCCCGTGATCAACTCCTTGATCACATTGTGCACATTATGATGATGTCCTACCGAGTGGGCCCAGAGATACCTCTCCGTTTACACGGAGTGACAAATCCCAGTCTCGATTCGTGCCAACCCAACAGACACTTTCGGAGATACCTGTAGTGTACCTTTATAGCCACCCAGTTACGTTGTGACGTTTGGCACACCCAAAGCACTCCTACGGTATCCGGGAGTTGCACAATCTCATGGTCTAAGGAAATGATACTTGACATTAGAAAAGCTTTAGCATACGAACTACATGATCTTGTGCTAGGCTTCGGATTGGGTCGTGTCCATCACATCATTCTCCTAATGATGTGATCCTGTTATCAACGACATCCAATGTCCATGGTCAGGAAACCGTAACCATCCATTGATCAACGAGCTAGTCAACTAGAGGTTTACTAGGGACATGGTGTTGTCTATGTATCCACACATGTATCTGAGTTTCCTATCAATACAATTCTAGCATGGATAATAAACGATTATCATGAACAAGGAAATATAATAATAACTAATTTATTATTGCCTCTAGGGCATATTTCCAACAATGATCAACATAGAGATGTTCACCATTGAAAACTACCCCATCTCACGTGATGATCGGACATGGTTTAGTTGATATGGATCACGTGATCATTTAGATGACTCGAGGGATGTCGATCTAAGTGGGAGTTCTTAAGTAATATGATTAATTGAACTTAATTTATCATGAACTTAGTCCTGATAGTATTTGCATATCTATGTTGTAGATCAATAGCTTGCGATGTAGCTCCCCGTTTATTCTTAATACGTTCCTAGAGAAAAATAAGTTGAAAGATGATAGTAGCAATGATGCGGATTGGGTCCGTGATCTGAGAATAATCCTCACTGTTGCACTGAAGAATTATGTCCTTGATGCACCGCTAGGTGACAGACCTATTGCAGGAGAAGATGCAAACATTATGAATGTTTGGCAAGCTCGGTATGATGACTACTTGATAGTTTAGTGCGCCATGCTTTACGGCTTAGAACCAGGACTTCAAAAATGTTTTGAACGCCACAGAGCATATAAGATGTTCCAAGAGCTGAAATTGGTATTTCAGAATCATGCCCGAGTCGAGAGGTATGAGACCTCTGACAAGTACTTTGCCTACAAGATGGAGGAGAATAGCTCAACCAGTGAGCATGTACTCAGAATGTCTGAGTACTACAATCACTTCAATCAAGTGGGAGTTAATCTTCTAGATGAGATAGTGATTGACAGAATTCTCTAGTCACCATCACCAGGTTACTGGAACTTCGTGATGAACTATAATATGCAAGGGATGATGAGAACGATCCCCGAGCTCTTCGCGATGCTAAAATCGGCGAATATAGAAATCAAGAAAGAGCATCAAGTGTTGATGGTTAACAAGACCACTAGTTTCAAGAAAAGGGGCAAAGGAAAAGAAAGGGAACTTCAAGAAAGAATGGCAAGCAAGTTGCCACTCCCGTGAAGAAACCCAAAGCTAGACCTAAGCCTGAGACTGAGTGCTTCTACTACAAAGGGAATGGTCACTGGAAGCGGAACTACCCCAAATACTTGGCAGATAAGAAGGTGATGAGGACATGACTACCTTGGATACGACCATAAAATATTGCATACATGTATATTTTTGAGGTGATTTCTAATGCAAACTATGCAATAATTTATTTATGTCATTGATGACCCACAAGTATAGGGGATCAATCGTAGTCCTTTCGATAAGTAGGAGTGTCGAACCCAATGAGGAGCAGAAGGAAATGATAAGTAGTTTTCAGTAAGGTATTCTCTGCAAGCACTGAAATTATCGGTAACAGATAGTTTTGTGATAAGGTAATTTGTTACGGGTAACAAATAACAAAAGTAAATAAGGTGCAGCAAGATGGCCCACTCCTTTTTGTAGCAAAGGACAAGCCTGGACAAACTCTTATATAAAGGAAAACGCTCCCGAGAATTATCGTCAAGCTAGTTTTCATCACGTTCATATGATTCGCGTTCGGTACTTTGATAATTTGATATGTGGGTGGACCGGTGCTTGGGTACTGTCCTTACTTGGACAAGCATCCCACTTATGATTAACCCCTCTTGCAAGCATCATCAACTACAAAAGAAGTACTCCCTCCGTTCCTAAATGTAAGGTGTATTAGTTTTTTAAAAAGTCAAACGATGTCTATGTTTGACCAACTTTATAGCAAGATATATAAAGATTTACAATACTATATATGTAAAATATAAAAATATATTTCATGGCGAATCTATTAGTTATGATTTTTATTCTAAGAATTAATATTTTTGTCTACAAACTTGGTCAAAGTTAGAGAAGTTTGACTTTTTGAAAAAAATAATACACCTAACATTTAGGAACGGAGGGAGTATTAAGATAAACCTAACCATAGCATGAAACATATGGATCCAAATCAGCCCCTTACGAAGCAACGCATAAACTAGGGTTTAAGCTTCTGTCACTCTAGCAACCCATCATCTACTTATTACTTCCCAATGCCTTCCCCTAGGCCCAAATAATGGTTAAGTTTCATGTAGTCAACATTCACATGACACCACTAGAGGAGAGACAACATACATCTCATCAAAATATCGAACGAATAGCAAATTCACATGACTACTTATAGCAAGACTTCTCCCATGTCCTCAGGAACAAACGTAACTACTCACAAATCATATTCATGTTCATAATCAGAGGGGTATTAATATGCATAAAGGATCTGAACATATAATCTTCCACCGAATAAACCAACTAGCTTCAACTACAAGGAGCAATAAACACTACTAGCAACCCACATGTACCAATCTGAGGTTTTGAGACAAAGATCGAATACAAGAGATGAACTAGGGTTTGAGAGGATATGGTGCCGGTGAAGATGTTGATGGAGATTGACCCCTCCCGTTGAGAGGATCAATGGTGACGATTTCCCCCTCCCGGAGGGATGTTTCCCCGGTAGAACAGCTCCACCGAAGCCCTAGATTGGTTCCGCCAAGGTTCCGCCTCGTGGCGGCGGTGTTTGGTCCCGAAAGCTTGCTTATGATTTTTTCCAGGGCAAAAGACTTCATATAGCCAAATATGGGCACCGGAGGCCTGCCAGGGGGCCCACGAGACAGGGGGCGCGCCCAGGGGGTAGGCCGCGCCCCCACCCTCATGGACGGTGGGTGGCCCCCTCTGGTGCTTTCTTCACCCAATATTTTTTATATATTCCAAAACCGACTTCCGTGGAGTTTCAGGACTTTTGGAGTTGCCCAGAATAGGTCTCTAATATTTGTTCCTTTTCCAGCCCAGAATTCTAGCTGCCGGCATTCTCCCTCTTCGTGTAAACCTTGTAAAATAAGAGAGAATAGGCATAAGTATTATGAAATAATGTGTAATAATAGCCCATAATGCAATAAATTTCGATATAAAAGCATGATGCAAAATGGACATATCAGTCATTCAGGACAAAAATAGTTCAGAGACTTTTGTACAATCCACATATGAAGATAAGGGAAAAAGTGTGACGCCCCGAGACCGATGTGCCAGGTGTCTTCCAGTTATTCGCCGACGTTACCATGTCATTCGCTTGCGTGTTGCATCTTGTCATGTCATCATGTGCATTGTATCTTCATGTTTTCAAAACATGCATTCGTCCGGGTTCCCCCAATTCCGTCCGTTGTCCGTTCTGAGCCCAACCACACTCGCACGCGCCCGCGACACGTCCGAAATAGTATTTTATAAGTGGCCGGAAAAATGTTCTCGGATTGGGTTGAAAGTTGGCGTGCGGTCTTATTATAGTGTAGATAGACCGCCTGTCAAGTTTCATGGCATTCGGAGTTCGTTTGATAGCCCAACCGTTAAACTATAGCGGCATTATAGTGTTGGGAAACGTAGTAATTTTAAAAAAATTCCTACGCACACGCAAGATCATGGTGATGCATAGCAACTAGAGGGGAGAGTGTTGTCCACGTACCCTCGTAGACCGAAAGCGGAAGCGTTAGCACAATGCGGTTGATGTAGTCGTACGTCTTCACGATCCGACCGATCAAGTACCGAACGCACGGCACCTCCAAGTTCAGCACACGTTCAGCCCTATGACGTCCCTCTAACTCCGATCCAGCCGAGTGTTGAGGGAGAGTTTCGTCAGCACGACGGCATGGTGACGATGTTGATGTTCTACCGACACAGGGCTTCGCCTAAGCACCGCTACAGTATTATCGAGGTGGACTATGGTGGAGGGGGGCACCGCACACGGCTAAGAGACGATCAACTTGATCAACTTGTGTGTATAGAGGTGTCCCCTGCCCCTGTATATAAAGGAGCAAGGGGGGAGGCGTCCGGCCTAGGAGGAGGGCGCGCTAAGGGGGGAGTCCTACTCCTACCAGGAGTAGGACTCCTCCTTTCCTTGTTGGAGTAGGAGAGAAGGAAAGAGGAGGAGAGGGAGAAGGAAAAGGGGGCTGCACCCCTTGTCCAATTCGGACCAGAGGGGGGGGGGCGCAGGCCTCCTTCCTTTTGGCCTCTCTCCCCTATTCCCGTATGGCCCAATAAGGCCCATATACTCCCCGGAGAATTCCCGTAACTCTCCGGTACTCCGAAAAATACCCGAATCACTCGGAACCTTTCCGAAGTCCGAATATAGTCGTCCAATATATCGATCTTTACGTCTCGACCATTTCGAGACTCCTCGTCATGTCCCCGATCTCATCTGGGACTCCGAACTCCTTCGGTACATCAAAACATATAAACTCGTAATGTAACTGTCATTGTAGCGTTAAGCGTGCGGACCCTACGGGTTCGAGAACTATGTAGACATGACCGAGACACGTCTACGATCAAT
This sequence comes from Triticum urartu, assembly GCF_003073215.2. Taxonomy (NCBI): domain Eukaryota; kingdom Viridiplantae; phylum Streptophyta; class Magnoliopsida; order Poales; family Poaceae; genus Triticum; species Triticum urartu. The sequence goes on along the minus strand of NC_053028.1, from coordinate 237,391,432 downwards.
AACCAATAGCGGAACCTGGATGCTTATATTGGCTCCTACATATTCTACGAAGATCTTTATCGGTCAGACCGCATAACAACATACGTTGTTCCCTTTGTCATCGGTATGTTACTTGCCCGAGATTCGATCGTCGGCATCTCAATACCTAGTTCAATCTCGTTACCGGAAAGTCTCTTTACTTTTTCCGTAATACATCATCTCGCAACTAACAAGGCTTAGGTGATGTGCATTACCGAGAGGGCCCAGAGATACCTCTCCGATAATCAGAGTGACAAATCCTAATCTCGAAATACGCCAACCCAAAAAGTACCTTCGGAGACACCTGTAGAGCACCTTTATAATCACCCAGTTACGTTGTGACGTTTGGTGGCACACAAAGTGTTCCTCCGGTAAACGGGAGTTGCATAATCTCATAGTCATAGGAACATGTAAAAGCCATGAAGAAAGAAATAGCAACAAACTAAACGATCAAGTGTTGAGCTAACGGAATGGGTCAAGTCAATCACATCATTCTCCTAATGATGTGATCCCGTTAATCAAATGACAACTCATGTCAATGGCTAGGAAACATAACCATCTTTGATCAACGAGCTAGTCAAGTAGAGGCATACTAGTGACACTCTGTTTGTCTATGTATTCACACATGTATCATGTTTCCGGTTAATACAATTCTAGCATGAATAATAAACATTTATCATGAAATAAGGAAATAAATAATAACTTTATTATTGCCTCTATGGCATATTTCCTTTAGTCTCCCACTTGCACTAGAGTCAATAATCTAGTTCACATCGCCATGTGATTTAATACCAATAGTTCACATCACCATGTTATTAACACCCATAGTTCACATCGACATGTGACCAACATCCAAAGGGTTTACTAGAGTCAATAATCTAGTTCACATCGCTATGTGATTAACACCCAAAGAGTACTAAGGTGTGATCATGTTTTTCTTGTGAGAGAAGTTCATTCAATGGCTCTGCCACATTCAGATCCGTAAGTATTTTGCAAATTTCTATGTCAACAATGCTCTGCACGGAGCTACTCTAGCTAATTGCTCCCACTTTCAATATGTATCCAGATTGAGATTTAGAGTCATCTGGATCAGTGTCAAAATTTGCATCGACGTAACCCTTTACGACGAACCTTTTTGTTACCTCCATAATTGAGAAACATGTCCTTATTCCACTAAGGATAATTTTGACCGATGTCCAGTGATCTACTCCTAGATCACTATTGTACTCCCTTGCCAAAAACAGTGTAGGCTATACAATAGATCTGGTACATAGCATGGCATATTTTATAGAACCTATGGCCAAGGCATAGGGAATGACTTTCATTCTCTTTCTATCTTCTGCCGTGGTCGAGCTTTGAGTCTTACTCAGTTTCACACCCTGTAACACAGGCAAGAACTCTTTCTTTGACTGTTCCATTTTGAACTACTTCAAAATCTTGTCAAGGTATGTACTCATTGAAAAACTTATCAAGCGTCTTAATCTATCTCTATAGATCTTGATGCTCAATATGTAAGCAGCTTCACCGAGGTCTTTCTTTGAAAAACTCCTTTCAAACACTCCTTTATGCTTTGCAGAATAATTCTACATTATCTCCGATCAACAATATGTCATTCACATATACTTATCAAAAATGATGTAGTGCTCCCACTCACTTTCTTGTAAATACAGACTTCACGGCAAGTCTGTATAAAACTATATGCTTTGATCAACTTATCAAAGCGTATATTCCAACTCCGAGATGCTTGCACCAGTCCATAGATGGATCACTGGAGCTTGCATATTTTGTTAGCACCTTTAGGATTGACAAAACCTTCTGTTTGCATCATATACAACTCTTCTTTAATAAATCCATTAAGGAATGCAGTTTTGTTTATCCATTTGCCAGATTTCATAAAATGTGGCAATTGCTAACATGATTCGGACAGACTTAAGCATAGATACGAGTGAGAAACTCTCATCGTAGTCAACACCTTGAACTTGTCAAAAACCTTTTGCGACAATTCTAGCTTTGTAGATAGTAACACTACTATCAACGTCCGTCTTCCTCCTGAAGATCCATTTAATCTCAATGGCTCGCCGATCTTTGGGAAAGTCAATCAAAGTCCATACTTTTGTTCTTATACATGGATCTCATCTCAGATTTCATGGCCTCAAGCCATTTCGTGGAATCTGGGCTCATCATCGCTTCCTCATAGTTCGTAGGTTCGTCATGGTCAAGTAACATGACCTCCAGAACATGATTACCGTACCACTCTGGTGCGGATCTCACTCTGGTTTACCTACGAGGTTTGGTAGTAACTTGATCTGAAGTTACATGATCATCATCATTAGCTTCCTCACTAATTGGTGTAGGAGTCACAGAAACAGAATTCTGTGATGAACTACTCTCCAATAAGGGAGCAGGTACAGTTACCTCATCAAGTTCTACTTTCCTCCCACTCACTTCTTTCGAGAGAAACTCCTTCTCTAGAAAGGATCCATTCTCGCAACGAATAACTTGCCTTCGGATCTGTGATACAAGGTGTACCCAACATTTTCTTTTGGGTATCCTATGAAGACGCACTTCTCCGATTTGGGTTTGAGCTTATTAGGTTGAAACTTTTTCACATAAGCATTGCAACCTCAAACTTAAAAAATGACAACTTTGGTTTCTTTCCAAACCATAGTTCATACGGTGTCGTCTCAACGGATTTAGATGGTGCCCTATTTAACGTGAATGTAGCTGTCTCTAATGCATAACCTCAAAACTATAGTGGTTAATCGGTAAGAAACATCATAGATTGCACTATATCCAATAATAGTACGGTTATGACGTTCGGACACACCATTATGCTGTGGTGTTCCAGGTGGCACGATTTTGTGAAACTATTCCACATTGTTTTAATTGAAGACCAAACTCGTAACTCAAATATTTGTCTCTGCGATCAGATCGTAGAAACTTTATTTTCTTGTCACGATGATTTTCCACTTCACTCTGAAGTTTTTGAACTTTTCAAATGTTTCAGACTTATGTTTCATCAAGTAGATATACCCATATCTGCTCAAATCATCTGTGAAGGTTAGAAAATAATGATACCCACCGCGAGCCTCAACATTCATCAGACTGCATACATCAGTATGTATTATTTCCAATAAGTCAGTTGCTTGCTCCATTGTTCCGGAGAACGGAGTCTTAGTCATCTTGCCCATGAGGCACGGTTCGCAAGCATCAACTGATTCATAATCAAGTGATTCCAAAAGCCCATCAGCATGGATTTTCTTCATGCGCTTTACACCAATATGACCTAAACAGCAGTGCCACAAATAAGTTGCACTATCATTATTAACTTTGCATCTTTTGGCTTCAATATTATGAGAATGTGCATCACCACGATCGAGATCTAACAAACCATTTTCATTGGGTGTATGACCATAGAAGGTTTTATTCATGTAAACAGAACAACAATTTATTCTCTTACTTAAATGAATAACCGTATTGCAATAAACATGATCAAATCATATTCATGCTCAACGCAAACACCAAATAACACTTATTTAGGTTCAACACTAATCCCGAAAGTATAGGGAGTGTGCGATGATGATCATATCAATCTTGGAACCACTTCCAACACACATCGTCACTTCACCCTTAACTAGTCTCTGTTCATTCTGCAACTCCCGTTTCGAGTTACTACTCTTAGCAACTGAACCAGTATCAAATACCGAGGGGTTGCTACGAACACTAGTAAAATACACATCAATAATCTGTATATCAAATATACCTTTGTTCACTTTGCCATCCTTCTTATCCGCCAAATACTTGGGGCAGTTCCGCTTCCAGTGACCAGTCCCTTTGCAGTAGAAGCACTTAGTCTCAGGCTTAGGACCAGACTTGGGCTTCTTCACTTGAGCAGCAACTTGCTTGCCGTTCTTCTTGAAGTTCCCTTTCTTTCCCTTTGCCCTTTTCTTGAAACTAGTGGTCTTGTTAATCATCAAAACTTGATGCTCTTTCTTGATTTCTACCTTCATCGATTTCATCATCATGAAAAGCTCGGGAATCGTTTTCATCATCCCTTGCATACTATAGTTCATCACGAAGTTCTACTAACTTGGTGATGGTGACTAGAGAATTCTGTCAATCACTATTTTATCTGGAAGATTAACTCCCACTTGATTCAAGCGATTGTAGTACCCAGACAATCTGAACACATGCTCACTGCTTGAGCTATTCTCCTCCATCTTTTAGCTATAGAACTTGTTGGAGACTTCATATCTCTCAACTCGGGTATTTGCTTGAAATATTAACTTAAACTCCTGGAACATCCATATGATCCATGACGTTCAAAACGTCTTTGAAGTCCCGATTCTAAGTTGTTAAGCATGGTGCACTAAACTATCAAGTAGTCATCATGTTGAGCTAGCCAAACGTTCATGACGTCTGCATCTGCTCCTGCAATAGGTCTGTCACCTAGCGGTGCATTAAGGACATAATTCTTCTGTGCAGCAATGAGGATAAACCACAGATCATGGATCCAATCCGCATCATTGCTACTAACATCTTTCAACTTAGTTTTCTCTAGGAACATATCAAAAATAAAATAGGGGAGCTAAACGTGAGCTATTGATCTACAACATAGATATCCAAATACTACCAGGACTAAGTTCATGATAAATTTAAGTTCAATTAATCATATTAATAAAGAACTCCCACTTAGAAAGACATCCCTCTAATCTTCTAAGTGATCACGTGATCCAAATCAACTAAACCATAACCGATCATCACGTGAAATGGAGTAGTTTTCAATGGTGAACATCACTATGTTGATCATATCTACTATATGATTCACGCTCGACCTTTCGGTCTCAGTGTTCCGAGGCCATATCTGCATATGCTAGGCTCGTCAAGTTTAACTTGAGTATTCTGCGTGTGCAAAACTGGCTTGCACCCGTTGTAGATGGACATAGAGTTTATCACACCCGATCATCACGTGGTGTCTGGGCACGACGAACTTTGGCAACGGTGCATACTCAGGGAGAACACTTTTATCTTGAAATTTAGTGAGAGATCATGTTATAATGCTACCGTCAATTAAAGCAAGATAAGATGCATAAAAGATAAACATCACATGCAATCAAAATATGTGGCATGATATGGCCATCATCATCTTGTGCCTTTGATCTCCATCTCCAAAACATTGTCATGATTTCCATCGTCACCGGCATGACACCATGATCTCCATCATCTTGATCTATATCAATGTGTCGTCACATGGTCGTCTCGCCAACTATTGCTCTTGCAACTATTGCTATCGCATAGCGATAATTGCAAAGCAATTATTTGGCGCTTGCATCTTATGCAATAAAGAGACAACCATAAGGCTTCTGCCAGTTGCCGATAACTTCAACAAAACATGATCATCTTATACAACAACTTATATCTCATCACGTCTTGACCATATCACATCACAACATGCCCTGCAAAAACAAGTTAGACGTCCTCTGCTTTGTTGTTGCAAGTTTTACGTGGCTGCTACGGGCTTAGCAAGAACCGTTCTTACCTACGCATCAAAACCACAATGATAGTTTGTCAAGTTGGTTCTGTTTTAACCTTCTCAAGGACCGGGCGTAGCCACACTCGGTTCAACTAAAGTTGGAGAAACTGACACCCGCTAGTCACCTGTGTGCATAGCACGGCGGTAAAACCAGTCTCGCGTAAGCGTACGCGTAATGTCGGTCCGGGCCGCTTCATCCAACAATACCGCCGAACCAAAGTGTGACATGCTGGTAAGCAGTATGACTTATATCGCCCACAATTCACTTGTGTTTTACTCGTGCATATAACATCAACGCATAAAACCTGGCTCGGATGCCACTGTTGGGAAACGTAGTAATTTCAAAAAAAATCCTACGCACACGCAAGATCATGGTGATGCATAGCAACGAGAGGGGAGAGTGTTGTCCACGTACCCTCGTAGACTGAAAGCGGAAGCGTTAGCATAATGCGGTTGATGTAGTCGTACGTCTTCACGATCCGACCGATCAAGTACCGAACGCACGGCACCTCCGAGTTCAGCACACGTTCAGCCCGATGACGTCCCTCTAACTCTGATCCAGCCGAGTGTTGAGGGAGAGTTTCGCCAGCACGACGGTGTGGTGACGATGTTGATGTTCTACCGACGCAGGGCTTCGCCTAAGCACCGCTACAGTATTATCGAGGTGGACTATGGTGGAGGGGGGCACCGCACACGGCTAAGAGACAATCAACTTGATCAACTTGTGTGTCTAGAGGTGCCCCCTGCCCCTGTATATAAAGGAGCAAGGGGGGAGGCGGCCGGCCTAGAAGAAGGGCAAGCCAAGGGGGGAGTCCTACTCCTACCGGGAGTAGGACTCCTCCTTTCCTTATTGGAGTAGGAGAGAAGGAAAGAGGAGGAGAGGGAGAAGGAAAAGGGGCCTGCATCCCTTGTCCAATTCGGACCAGAGGGGGGGGGGGCACAGGCCTCCTTCCTTTTGGCCTCTCTCCTCTATTCCCGTATGGCCCAATAAGGCCCATATACTCCCCGGCGAATTCCCGTAACTCTCCGGTACTCTGAAAAATACCCGAATCACTCGGAACCTTTCCGAAGTCCGAATATAGTCGTCCAATATATCGATCTTTACGTCTCGACCATTTCGACACTCCTCGTCATGTCCCCGATCTCATCCGGGACTCCGAACTCCTTCGGTGCATCAAAACATATAAACTCATAATATAACTGTCATCGTAGCGTTAAGCTTGCGGACCCTACGGGTTCGAGAACTATGTAGACATGACCGAGACACGTCTCCGGTCAATAACCAATAGCGGAACCTGGATGCTCATATTGGCTCCTACATATTCTACGAAGATCTTTATCGGTCAGACCGCATAACAACATACGTTGTTCCCTTTGTCATCGGTATGTTACTTGCCCGAGATTCGATCGTTAGCATCTCAATACCTAGTTCAATCTCGTTACCGGCAAGTCTCTTTACTCGTTCTATAATACATCATCTCACAACTAACTCATTAGTTGCAATGCTTGCAAGGCTTAGGTGATGTGCATTACCGAGAGGGCCCAGAGATATGAAGGAAATATGCCCTAGAGGCAATAATAAAGTTATTATTTATTTCCTTATATCATGATAAATGTTTATTATTCATGCTAGAATTGTATTAACCGGAAACATAATACATGTGTGAATACATAGACAAATAGAGTGTCACTAGTATGCCTCTACTTGACTAGCTCGTTAATCAAAGATGGTTATGTTTCCTAACCATGAACAATGAGTTGTTATTTGATTAACGGGATCACATCATTAAGCGAATGATCTGATTGACATGACCCATTCTATTATCTTAGCACCCGATCGTTTAGTATGTTGCTATTGCTTTCTTCATGACTTATACATGTTCCTATGACTATGAGATTATGCAACTCCCGTTTGCCGGAGGAACACTTTGTGTGCTACCAAATGTCACAACGTAACTGGGTGATTATAAAGGAGCTCTACAGGTGTCTCCAAAGGTACATGTTGGGTTGGCGTATTTCGAGATTAGGATTTGTCACTCCGATTGTCGGAGAGGTATCTCTGGGCCCTCTCGGTAATGCACATCACTTAAGCCTTGCAAGCATTGCAACTAATGAGTTAGTTGCGGGATGATGTATTACAGAATGAGTAAAGAGACTTGCCGGTAACGAGATTGAACTAGGTATTAAGATACCGACGATCGAATCTCGGGAAAGTAACATACCGATGACAAAGGGAACAACGTATGTTGTTATGCGGTCTGACCGATAAAGATCTTCGTAGAATATGTAGGAGCCAATATGGGCATCCAGGTCCCGCTATTGGTTATTGACCGGAGACGAGTCTCGGTCATGTCTACATTGTTCTCGAACCCGTAGGGTCCGCACGCTTAAGGTTTTGATGACAGTTATATTATGAGTTTATGAGTTTTGATGTACCGAAGGAGTTCGGAGTCCCGGATGAGATTGGGGACATGACGAGGAGTCTCGAAATGGTCGAGACGTAAAGATCGATATATTGGACGACTATATTCGGACATCGGAAAGGTTCCGAGTGATTCGGGTATTTTTCGGAGTACCGGGTAGTTACGGGAGAAGCAATGGGCCTTGATGGGCTTTAGTGGGAAGAGGAGAAAGGGCCAAGGGGCTGCTGCGCCCCCCCCCCTCTAGTCCGAATTGGACTAGGGAAAAAGGGGGCCGGCCACCTCTCCTTCTCCTCCACTTCCTTCTCCCTTCCTCCCCTCTTGGTGGACTCCTACTAGGACTTGGAGTCCTAGTAGGACTCCACATCCTGGCCGCACCAATTGCCTTGGACGGCCTCCTCCTCCTCCATCCTTTATATACTGAGGCAAGGGGCACCCCATAGAGGGAAGTTGATCCACGTGATCTTATTCTTAGCCGTGTGCGGCGCCCCCTGCCACCATAGTCCTCGATAATATTGTAGCGGTGCTTAGGCGAAGCCCTGCGACAGTAGTACATCAAGATCATCATCACGCCGTCGTGCTGACGGAACTCTTCCCCGACACTTTGCTGGATCGGAGTCCGGGGATCGTCATCGAGCTGAACGTGTGCTAGAACTCGGAGGTGCCGTAGTTTCGATGCTTGATCGGTCGAGCCATGGAGACGTACGACTACATCAACCAAACGCTTCCGTTGTCGATCTACAAGGTACGTAGATCACACTCTTCCCTCGTTGCTATACATCACCATGATCTTGCGTGTGCGTAGGAAATTTTTTGAAATTACTACTTCCCCAACAAGATACCTCTCCGACAATCGGAGTGACAAATCCTAATCTCGAAATACGCCAACCCAACAAGTACCTTCGGAGACACCTGTAGAGCACCTTTATAATCACCCAATTACGTTGCGACGTTTGGTAGCACACAAAGTGTTCGTCCGGTAAACGGGAGTTGCATAATCCCATAGTCATAGGAACATGTATAAGTCATGAAGAAAGCAATAGCAACAAACTAAACGATCAAGTGCTAAGCTAACAGAATGGGTCAAGTCAATCACATCATTCTCCTAATGATGTGATCCCGTTAATCAAATGACAACTGATGTCAATGGCTAGGAAACATAACCATCTTTGATCAACGAGCTAGTCAAGTAGAGGCATACTAGTGACACTCTGTTTGTCTATGTATTCACACATGTATTATGTTTCCGGTTAATACAATTCTAGCATGAATAATAAACATTTATCATGATATAAGGAAATAAAAAATAACTTTATTATTGCCTCTAGGGCATATTTCCTTCATATAGCTGGTATAACGTCGGACGTTTTCGGTCTCCGGAAACCGTGCCGGGCTACATCTCTCCCCTCTTCTCTCAGACCAATCCGCTCTCCACATTCCTCCTAGGCCCAGCCAACCCCTCTTTGCTCAGTGCATCGACCCCTCGCCTCGCTGTCCGAAACTGTCCCGGACCCGACCCGGACAGTCGTCACCGTCGAATCCGGATCAACCCCAAACATCTACAAAACGTCACCGTTTTCTTATTTGGACTCCCTAGCTATTTTATTCGCGACCGTCCGATTTTGATCGGAGTCTCCAGATAGCCCCTAACCTTTTTCACCCGATGTATATATTTGGTCCAACCCTAAAAATCAGGAACTCTGTCCCATCCACCCTCCTGCCCGCCGCCACCTACCTTTCTTCCTCGGGATCCCGTCATTCCCCCCGATCCAATCCAGCCAACCAGCGCCAGCCTCTACTTTCCCTCGATCCACCCAAGCCCATCGATCCTCTCCCTCCTCGCTCTCCTCATCGACCAGGGAGACGAGCTCCTCCCAAGCGCCTCCGCCTTACCTCGTCGCCGGCCGGCCTCGTCGGAGACCACCCCTGCCAGGCCGACCTCGCCTCCATTTCTCTCTCTCTACCGTTGCTCTCTCTCTCTCTCTCCAGCACCTTACCTCGCGGCCTCTCATTCTTCAGGACGAACAAGGGCCTCGCCATGGCCACGGGATGGAGCTCCGCCGCCATGAATCCTTGCCTCCGTGCCCCAGATTCGGCCCCTCCGTTGGATTTCGTCATCCAAGTCCGGTCTTCCGCCGCCCTCCCGTGAAGCCCTGTGCGCCAAGTTCCTCCTCCGGCTGGTCCTGCTGCGGCAAGTCCCGCTGGCCTCCCTGTTGCCGCGCCTGCGTCTCCTTGTTGCCGTGAGTGCAGACGTCGGCGAAGCCCCGCAGATCGCCCCTTGCCAAGTCCCGCGCCGAGCTGCTCTTCCTCCCGCTGGCCTCCTCTACGCGTCAAGTTCGTCGCTCCGCTGTGCGCCAAGTCCCCTGCCATCGCGCCTCTGCTTCCACCCCTCTGTCGCCGTTGCTCTGCCTCCATACGAGGAGACGACCAGGAGCAAGCCCAGCGCCTGCGTTGACCGCACCCCCACCATCTCCTCGTTCAATCCACCAAGGCCGGCCCAGCACAGGCGCCGTGGCCCATGTGAGCAGCCTCCCCCAAACCCTCTGTGCTCTGTTGGGCCAACAAAAACGGCCCGTTTCATGTTTTTTTTCGTATAACGTTTTTTCCTATTATCCAGAAAACTGCTGTTTTACAGAAAGGTCCCTAAACTTCATGCATATAATAACTTAATAACCGTGCATCGGATTAAAACAAACTTAATATGAAAGTTGCTTAGAATTTTGTCTAGTTTAATAATATCCAACTTTCATCTATGTTTAAAATTTTTAAAATGCTGTTTGGTTAAATTTGCTCCTATGCCATGTTAAAATGTTTTAATTCATAACTATTTAACCGTAACTCGGTTTGTAACAAACTTTATATGTAAATGGGGTGGAAAAAACCTAGTTTAACATGGTTGACTCACTTTGCATGTTTAATAACTATAAAATATGGTTTAGGGCAGAACAGTACCAAACCTAATATAAGCATATGAGGATTGTCCGGAATTGTTGTTCGTTTTTTCCGGCCTCATTTAAACTTGACTAGATAGGTAATTTTACTTTGCTTCACCCTCTTACCATGTTTAACAACATTTAATAGGGTACATAAACGAGATCAAACTAAATAATTTGAATGTGGTGTTTCGTCAATATGCAACTCGTTGCATATTGAGCTCCACTTAACTTGTAGTGTTGTTTGTTCATTTTGCCATGCCATGCCGCATTAGACCGGACATGCATCATACTTGTTTGCGCATCGTGCCATGTTCATGTGTTGGTTGTTTACTATGTTCTTTGCTTCTTTCCGGTGTTGCTTCTTCGGGTTGGTTCCGATAACGTTGCGTTTGTGAGGATCCGTTCGAATACGTCTGTTTGTCTTCTTCATGGACTCGTTCTTCTTCCTTGCGAGATCTCAGGCAAGATGACCATACCCTCGAAATCACTTCTATCTTCTCTTGCTAGATGCTCGCTCTTTTGCTATGCCTATGCTGCGATACCTACCACTTGCTTATCATGCCTCCCATATTTCCATGAGCCTCTAACCCACCTTGTCCTAGCAAACCGTTGTTTGGCTACGTCACCGCTTTGCTCAGCCCCTCTTATAGCGTTGCTAGTTGTAGGTGAAGATTGGAGTTGTTCCTTGTTGGAACATGTTTATTGTTGGGATATCACAATATCTCTTATTTAATTAATGCATCTATATACTTGGTAAAGGGTGGAAGGCTTGGCCTTATGCCTGGTGTTTTGTTCCACTCTTGCCGCCCTAGTTTCCGTCATACCGGTGTTATGTTCCTTGATTTTGCGTTCCTTACACGGTTGGGTTATAATGGGAACCCCTTGACAGTTCGCCTTGAATAAAACTCCTCCAGCAAGGCCCAACACTGGTTTTACCATTTGCCACCTAGCCTTTTCTTTCCCTTGGGTCGGCCGGCTCAAGGGTCATCTTTATTTAAACCCCCCGGGCCAGTGCTTCTCTAAGTGTTGGTCCAACCCAGAGCACCGTGCGGGGCCGTCCCTTGGCAACTTGGATTACGTTGGCTCCCGTACGCTTAGCTTATGCGGTGTGCTCTGAGAACGAGATATGTGCAGCTCCTATCGGGATTTGCCTGCACAGCGGGTGGTCTTGCTGGTCTTGTTTTACCATTGTCGAAATGTCTTGTAACCGGGATTCCGAGCCTGATCGGGTCTTCCTAGGAGAAGGAATATCCTTCGTTGACCGTGAGAGCTTGTGATGGGCTAAGTTGGGACACCCCTGCAGGGTTTTGAACTTTCGAAAGCCGTGCCCGTGGTTATGGGCAGATGGGAATTTGTTAATGTCCGGTTGTAGAGGACCTGAAACTTATCTTAATTAAAATGCATCAACCGCGTGTGTAACCGTGATGGTCTCTTTCCGGCGGGGTCCGGGAAGTGAACACGGTGTTCGAGTTATGCTTGAACGTAAGTAGTCTAGGATCACTTCTTGATCATAGATTCTCGACCGTGATTTTGCCTTCTCTTCTCGCTCTCATTTGCGTATGTTAGCCACCAAATATGCTAGTCGCTTGCTGTAGCTCCACCTCATACCTTTTACCCTTCCTATAAGCTTAAATAGTCTTGATCGCGAGGGTGTGAGATTGCTGAGTCCCTGTGACTCACAGATACTTCCAAAACCAGTTTGCAGTTGCCGATGATACCGTGCAGGTGATGCAACCGAGCTCAAGGAGGAGCTTGATGAAGATCGTGTTCGTTATGTTGTTTCCGTTTCCAGTTGATCAGTAGTGGAGCCCAGTTGGGACGATCGGGGATCTGTGTAGCATTTGGGGTAGTCTTCTTTTATTTTGGTTCCGTAGTCGGACCTTGATTGTATCTGGATGATGTAATGCTTTATTCATGTATTGTGTGAAGTGGCGATTGTAAGCCAACTATGTACCTCTTATTCCCCTATTTCATTACATGGGTTGTGGTGAAGATTACCTCACTTGCAACATTGCTTTCAATGCGGTTATGCCTCTAAGTCGTGCTTTGACACGTGGGAGATATAGCCACGTCGAGGGCATTACAAAAAAGATAAGCTTAGGTGTTGTTCAAAAAGTCCTCTCACATCACTTTTGGGTCAAGAGAAGATAGAGTCCAAGTCTCTCACGTTCTGGATTCAGATTCAGACTGCACAGACATACCTGACTCAAAATGCCAACAACTTTTTCATACAGACTCTGAATTGGGTGATTATTTTTTTGTTTGAAAGTAAATTTCATGCTCTTTCCAGCACAATTGGATTAACTTTCAAATTCGTCCGAAGCGTTGAGTTATGGATGAAACAATCTAACATTACAGCAGAATCCGAGTCAAACTACAAGCCCAAAGGTGTTGCATCACCTCCACTTGGGCCCATGAGCCTTGTATGACGTAGGGTTAGTTTTAGGCTGCCTTGGGACGTCCTCCCACCTCCTTGGCCGCCACCCCTTGCTCCTATATAAGTAGATCCATCTAGTAGCTTTTTCCTTGGGTTTTGTTTAGTTAAAAGGTAGCCATTGCAACTTCGTGTACTTCGTTTGTGTCCAACGATCAGACCAAGGCCGCTTTCGGATCCCCACCATTATCAATACTTCATATATATTCACATTATTCAGATTGCTTTATCACATTATTGCTCGTTCTTCGATTTCTTGCAAAAATATACCGTCGTGGTCAGGCTGACCGTGCTTCCGGCATCGTCAGTAAACTCAGGAGATTGGTTTAGCGATTTCTAAGGCGCAACATCGTGCATGTTTGTAGTCGGATCGTCAAAGTCGTCTCCACCAAATCGATAGTTATCATCTCATTGAAAGATCGGGACACCCTTGCCTCTATCAGAAGGATGGCAAAGTGAACAAAGGTATATTTGATATACATGTTATTGATGTGTACTTTACTAGTTGAGGGAGTCCTGGATTAGGGGGTGTCCGGATGGCCGGACTATACCTTCAGCCGGACTCCTGGACTATGAAGATACAAGATTAAAGACTCCGTCCCGTGTCCGGAAGGGACTTTCCTTGGCGTGGAAGGCAAGCTTGGCGATACGGATATGAAGATCTCCTACCATTGTAACCGACTTTGTGTAACCCTAACCCTCTCCGGTGTCTATATAAATCGGAGGGTTTTAGTCCGTAGGACAATGTACACATCAACAATCATACCATAGGCTAGCTTCTAGGGTTTAGCCTCTTCGATCTCGTGGTAGATCTACTCTTGTACTACTCATATCATCAATATTAATCAAGCAGGACGTAGGGTTTTACCTCCATCGAGAGGGCCCGAACCTGGGTAAAACTTCGTGTCCCTTGCCTCCTGTTACCATCCAGCCTAGACGCACAGTTCGGGACCCCCTATCCGAGATCCACCGGTTTTGACACCGACATTGGTGCTTTCATTGAGAGTTCCTCTATGTCGTCGCTGTCAGGCTCGATGGCTCCTACGATCATTAATAGCGATGCAGTCCAGGGTGAGACCTTCCTCCCCGGACAGATCTTCGTCTTCGGCGGCTTCGCACTGCGGGCCAATTCGCTTGGCTGTCTGGAGTAGATCAAAAGCTACGCCCCTGGCCGTCAGGTCAGATTTGGAAGTTTAAACTACACGGCTGACATCTGCGGGGACTTGATCTTCGACGGATTCGAGCCACTGCCGAGCGCGCCGCACTGTCACGACGAGCATGATCTAGCTCGGCCGCCGAATAGTGCCCTGGAGGCCGCACCCGCATCGGCTCTGACCCTTAATTCAGAGCCAACTGCACCGATCGAGGATGGGCGGTTGGACGCCACCTCGGGGGCTGCGACCCCAACGGCGATTGAGCCGAACACCAGCCCCGTACTCTGCGAGACTCGTGACTCCAAGGAGCCGGACTCCTCTCCGGACTCCAAACCCTCCACGCCCCTGCCGATCGAATCCGATTGGGCGCCGATTATGGAGTTCACTGCCGCGGACATCTTTCAGCACTCGCCTTTCGGCGATATCCTGAAGTCACTAAAGTCTCTCTCTTTATCAGGAGAGCCCTGGCCGGACTACGGTCAGCAAGGTTGGGGTACGAACGATGAAGAAATTCAAAGCCCACCCACCACCCACTTTGTAGCCACTGTCGACGACTTAACCGACATGCTCGACTTCGACTCCGAAGACATCGACGGTATAGACACCGATGAAGGAGATGATGAAGAACCAGCGCCTACTAGGCCCTGGAAAGCCACCTCGTCATATGACATATACATGGTGGACACCCCAAAAGAGGGAGATGGAGATGGAACAACGGAGGATGACCCCTCCAAGAAACAGCCTAAGCGCCGGCGTCAGCGGCGCCGCTCAAAATCCCGCCAAAACAAATACGGTGATTCCAGCACGGGAGATAATAATACTCCGGAAAGCGTCGAAGAAAACCCCCTCCAGCAAGATTTAGCACAGGAGGATGGAGAAACTGTTGGAAATATGCCCTAGAGGCAATAATAAAAGCATTATTATTATATTTCCTTGTTCATGATAATTGTCTTTATTCATGCTATAATTGTGTTATTCGGAAATCGTAATACATGTGTGAATAATAGACACCAACATGTCCCTAGTAATCCTCTAGTTGACTAGCTCGTTGATCAACAGATAGTCATGGTTTTCTGACTATGGACATTGGATGTCATTGATAACGGGATCACATCATTAGGAGAATGATGTGATGGACAAGACCCAATCCTAAACATAGCATAAGATCGTATAGTTCGTTTGCTAGAGTTCTCCAATGTCAAGTATCTTTTCCTTAGACCATGAGATCGTGTAACTCCCGGATACCGTAGGAGTGCTTTGGGTGTACCAAACGTCACAACGTAACTGGGTGACTATAAAGGTATACTATGGGTATCTCTGAAAGTGTCTGTTGGGTTGACACGGATCAAGACTGGGATTTGTCACTCCGTATGATGGAGAGGTATCACTGGGCCCACTCGGTAATGCATCATCATTATGAGCTCAGAGTGACCAAGTGTCTGGTCACGGGATCATGCATTACGGTACGAGTAAAGTGACTTGCCGGTAACGAGATTGAACGAGGTATTGGGATACCGACGATCGAATCTCGGGCAAGTAACATATCGATTGACGAAGGGAATTGTATACGGGGTTGCTTGAATCCTCGACATTGTGGTTCATCTGATGAGATCATCGAGGAGCATGTGGGAGCCAACATGGGTATCCAGATCCCGCTGTTGGTTATTGACCAGAGAGTCGTCTCGGTCATGTCTACATGTCTCCCGAACCCGTAGGGTCTACACACTTAAGGTTCGGTGACGCTAGGGTTGTAGGGATATGTATATGCAGTAACTCGAATGTTGTTCGGAGTCCCGGATGAGATCCCAGACGTCACGAGGAGTTCCAGAATGGTCCGGAGGTAAAGAATTATATATAGGAAGTGCTATTTCGGGCATCGGGACAAGTTTCGGGGTCACCGGTATTGTACCGGGACCACCGGAAGGGTCCCGGGGGTCCACCGGGTGGGGCCACCTGCCCCCGGGGGCCACATGGGCTGTAGGGGGTGCGCCTTGGCCTACATGGGCCAAGGGCACCAGCCCCAAGAGGCCCATGCGCCTAGGGTTCAAGAGGGGAAGAGTCCCAAAGGGGGAAGGCACCTCCTAGGTGCCTTGGGGAGGAGGGATTCCTCCCCTTGGACGCACCCCCCTAGGAGATTAGATCTCCTAGGGCCGGCGCCCCCCCTTGGACTCCCTATATATAGTGGGGAAAGGAGGGCCTCTCATACCACATCTTTGGTGCCTCCCTCTCCCTCTCCAACACCTCCTCCTCCTCCATAGTGCTTGGTGAAGCCCTGCCGGAGTACTGCAGCTCCATCACCACCACGCCGTCGTGCAGCTGCTGGAGCCATCTCCCTCAACCTCTCCTTCCCCCTTGCTGGATCAAGAAGAAGGAGACGTTATGCTGACCGTACGTGTGTTGAACGCGGAGGTGCCGTCCGTTCGGCGCTAGGATCTCCGGTGATTTGGATCACGTCGAGTACGCCTTCCTCATCCCCGTTCTCTGAACGCTTCCGCGCGTGATCTACAAAGGTATGTAGATGCAATCTGATCACTCGTTGCTAGATGAACTCCTAGATTGATCTTGGTGAAATCGTAGGAAATTTTTTGTTTTCTGCTACGTTCCCCAACAGAAACCAGCCCTCATGAGAGAGCGGCGGACAGAGAGGTCGAGGACGATAATTATATGCCTCCCTCCGAAGACGAGGCAAGCCTCGACGACGACGAATTCGTCGTGCCAAAGGATCCCGTCGAGTAAGAGCGTTTTCAACGCAGTCTTATGGCCACGGCAAGAAGCCTGAAGAAAAAACGGCAACAGCTTAGAGCTGATCAAGATTTGCTAATCGACAGATGGACTGAAGTCCTTGCGGCCGAAGAGCATAAACTCGAACGCCCCTCCAAGAGCTACCCAAAGCGCAGGTTGCTACCCCGATTAGAGGAGGAAGCACTTGATGCGGCCGACCGGCCACCTCGTGGCCGCGACAGAGAGGCCTCTCGGCCCTCCACTCAAGCCGCACCCCGTACCAAGGCACGGGAATATGCGCCGGACTTACGAGACATGTTGGAGGACAAGGCAAGGCAAACAAGATCGATCTACGGATCACGTGGGCGCCCCACGGCTCGAGACGGTAACCGTCACGCCGGCCACAAATTCGGCAGGGCCGAACACAGTAGACAAGGCTCATTGGAGCTATGTCATGATATAGCCCAGTACAGAGGCGCCGCACACCCACTATGCTTTACAGACGAAATAATGGATCATCAAATCCCCGAGGGTTTCAAACCCGTAAACATCGAATCATATGATGGCACAACAGATCCTGCGGTATGGATCGAGGATTATCTCCTTCATATCCACATGGCCCGCGGCGATGATTTCCACGCCATCAAATACCTCCCACTCAAGCTTAAAGGACCAGCTCGGCATTGGCTTAACAGCTTGCCAACAGGATCAATCAGTTGTTGGGAGGACCTGGAAGCCGCATTCCTTGACAATTTCCAGGGTACTTATGTGCGACCCCCAGACGCCGATGACCTAAGTCACGTAATTCAGCAGCCAGAGGAATCGGCCAGGCAATTCTGGACACGGTTCCTATCAAAGAAAAATCAAATAGTCGACTGTCCGGACGCTGAGGCCCTAGCAGCCTTCAAGCACAATATCCGTGACGAGTGGCTGGCCCGGCACCTTGGACAGGAAAAGCCGAAATCTATGGCAGCACTCATGACACTCATGACCCGCTTTTGCGTGGGAGAAGACAGCTGGCTTGCTCGTAGCAACAATATGACCAAGAACCCTGGTAATTCAGACACCAGGGACAGTAGTGGCAAGTCGCGTCGCAACAAGCAGAAGCGCCGCATTAACGGCGACAGTGCTGAGGATACGACAGTTAATGTCGGATTCAGAGGCTCTAAATCCGGTCAGCGGAAAAGCCATTCAAAAGGAATCCTAGGGGCCCGTCCAGTTTGGACCGAATACTCGGCCGCTTGTGCCAGATACATGGCACCCCCGAAAAGCCAGCCAATCACACCAACAGGGATTGTTGGGTGTTCAAGCAGGCAGGCAAGTTAAACGCCGAAAATGAAGACAAGGGGCTGCATAGCGATGACGACGAGGAGCCCCAGCCGCCGAACAACAGTGGACAGAAGGGTTTTCCCCCACAAGTGCGGATGATGAACATGATATACGCAACCCACGTCCCCAAAAGGGAGCGGAAGCGCGCGTTAAGGGACGTATACGCGGTAGAGCCAGTCGCCCCAAAGTTCAACCCATGGTCCTCCTGCCCGATCACCTTTGATCGAAGGGACCATCCCACTAGCATCCGTCATGGCGGATTCACCGCATTGGTTCTAGACCCAATTATTGACGGATTTCATCTCATTAGAGTCCTTATGGATGGCGGCAGCAGCCTGAACCTGCTTTACCAGGATACAGTGCGGAAAATGGGCATAGATCCCTCGAGGATTAAGCCCACCAAAACGACCTTTAAGGGCGTAATACCAGGTGTAGAGGCCAACTATACAGGCTCAGTCACACTTGAAGTGGTCTTCGGATCTCCGGATAATTTTTGAAGCGAGGAGTTAATCTTCGACATAGTCCCGTTTCGCAGTGGTTATCACGCACTGCTCGGGTGAACCGCATTCGCTAAGTTCAATGCGGTACCGCACTACGCATACCTTAAGCTCAAGATGCCAGGCCCTGGAGGAGTAATTATGGTCAATGGAAACACCGAACGCTCCCTCCGAACGGAGGAGCACACGGCAGCCCTTGCAGCGGAAGTACAAAGCAGCCTCTCCAGGCAGTTCTCCAGTCCGGCCACTAAACGACCGGACACCGTCAAGCGCGCCCGGAGTAACCTACAACAAGACCGCCTGGCACGATCCGAGCAGGCGTAGCAATGCGGCCCCAACCCCAACCCTCGCAAAAAGGCGACGCCAGTACTTCGCGCACATAACTACGCTCTAGAGATACCATGGGTAAGGGGGGAGGGGCACCATCACGGCACGCCCAAAACACGGCTTAAACCGTACCAGGGGCTGCCGATTTTTTAATTTTCTCTTACTTT
The DNA here is from genome assembly GCF_003073215.2 of Triticum urartu. Taxonomy (NCBI): domain Eukaryota; kingdom Viridiplantae; phylum Streptophyta; class Magnoliopsida; order Poales; family Poaceae; genus Triticum; species Triticum urartu. Next base: position 237,371,896 of record NC_053028.1, on the reverse strand, counting down.
CAGGACTCCATCCTTCGGAAGGCCTGTTCGGCAGTTTAATTGCCACACAAAAGATGCAAGAACCAGGGAAGCAGACAAGCCACGCCGCATTACGGAACTCCCAGGTGGTCTCTATCACGGGCAGTATACCTGTTCCGCATACTATTCCGCAGCTTGCCCCTGGAACGGACATGTTAACTAGTCCAACATTTCACTTATCGCATTATTTGTATTGTTCTGCTTTGATCGCAGCCCTTTTTAATAAACAATGCATAGCTTTCATCTATTTTTGCATTACCTTTTTTCTTTATATATGTTCCTTAACGACATGTTGCACCCATACACGTTGGTACATCCAAAATACGACAGGGGCTTTAGTACCCCTCAATATGGTGTGAGAAGTCCAAACACTTTAACAAGTGCGGCACCTCGAACTTATAGCATTATATGCATCGGCTCCAAATCATGTCTTGGGTCAATAGTTGGGTTTGCCCGGCTCCTATGTTTTGGTGCCTTACGTTCCGCTATATCGTCTAAGGTAGCACTTGGAGAACCACTGCGATTGTGCCCCAGTTGAGCTGGGTCGAGCACCTCAGTGGAGAAAGCTAAAACTGACTGTCATGATGAAGCGAGAGCTGGTCGCTGTTCGAGAGGTTTTTCGAGTCCCTAAAGACTTATGCCGCTTAGGGCGAGGAGCCGGCTCTGTCCGGCCAAGGCGTGGATAGCGCCCCGAACTCGGTCTTCCGAATACCAGGGGCTTCGCCGAAATTTAAAATTATAGAATTCCTATGGCTAAGTGAGAGTGTTCACGCATTATAGTCCGATTGCCTTGTTGTTGGGCTGAGCGCCTCCCTCGAAGGACCCAAACATGGGAAAAAGAGCGCTCAGGTTTATCCCCGAACACCCAGCACTAGCGGCACGGGGGCAGAAGCCGACGACTGCCATCTCTCAGAATTGATAAACAGCCACACAGAAGGTAATATTTTAAATTCCAAAGCATTGCTTAGCGCATATGAAACAAGTTTCAGCACAGGACAAAACGAGCAAGTTTCACTCAAAAATTACATCCCTAGAACATTCATCCGCCACAAGGCAGGCACCCTTCAGAACATCCTTATATAATTCTCGGGCTTGCGATGCTCTTTCGCCGGCGGTGGCCCGTCCTTCACCAGCTTCTCAGCATCCCAGCTTGCCCCAGTGCACCTTAGCACGGGCAAGGGCCCTACGGGCACCTTCAATGCAGACGAAGCGCTTGATGACTTCGAGCCTTGGACAGGCCTCCACCAACCGCCACACCAGCCCGAAATGCTCCCAGGCAGAGCCTCCTCCAGGCCACAGCCGAACAATGAGGCCCTTCATGGCCTGTTCGGCCCTTGTGGAGCTCGACCAGTTGCTTCATCTGGTCGCTCAGGGGCACGGGGTGTCCGGCCTCAGCAATACTGAGACCAGAACACCTTCTTTGTCGAGCTGCCCTCCTTGGCATCGGACACACTCCGGGGAAGATCTGCGAATGCTCCTGGAGAGCTCCGGATTCGGGTAAGTAACAAGTAACTCACGTTTATGTGTTTGCTTTGCATAAAGAATGCCTTACCCGCCGCTATCTTCTTCACCTCATCCAACTCCTGGAGGGTCTTCTGGGATTCGGCCTTGGCAGACTTGGCATTTTCAATAGCCGCCGCGAGCTGGACGCTCGCGTCTTTGAGTCAAGCTCCAAACTCTCATGTTTTTCATGAGAGCCTGGAGCTCTTGCGCACCTTGCCAACCTGGCCTCTACCTCCCGCTCGGTGTGCTCCGTGGCCGCTTTCTTCTCAGGCCTCGACACGCTTGCTTAAGGGTCACCACTCAGACGTGACCCCTAAAATAGCCATGATAATCCTGTCATTCTTTGCAATTGCACCTTTTTATATATATTTAATAAACAAGTATTTCTTAACCTTCATTGTCCTCGAGCTGCTTCTTGGCACGCCCGAGCTCTTGCTCGGACCGCTCGAGGTTCTGCTTTAGCGTGTCCACTTCTGCAGTCAGTGCGGCGACGCAAGCAGAGAAGCCTGCATACGCATATTGACTCATTTTTGTTAGACTCCTGCGAATTTTATTTGATCCTCTATTCGGCTTTTCTTCCCGAATGCCAAATAGAGCATCAGGGGATACTGTCTATGCGTAACATTATTTACACATTATTTACTACCTCAAAGCCTGTTAAAAGGCGTACAAGCTTCAGTCAGTCCGCTCTTGGCGGACTGAACCTTCTAGACCACCGCACTCATAATAGTGCGGTGCTCCTCGTCGATGAGGCGCCTTGGAGCGCCTCCAACAGATTTGTCCGGCGCCTCGGTTGGACGGGGGCACCCGGCACGGTGGATTGCTCCTCTTGGAAGGAGGTCCCACCGGACTCTGAACCTTTGAAGGTTCCGGAGCAGGAGTCCGGCCTAGAGCCGGACTTGGAGCCCTGGGGTTTCATCCCCTTTACTCCTGGAGTCCGGGAGGTCGCCCTGTGGTGCCTCCAGGACCACCTCCTCTCGGCTTGGAACCTGTTGGGACAACACTTCGGTGTCGTCGTAGGGCGGGGGGAGGAAGCCGTTCGGAAGCGAGTTCACATCCGACGAGTCCAGTGAGCCGCTCGACGACGCGTCGAGACGGTCTTTGGGTGGGTGCATGAACATATTCGACATAAGGGAAAGCTGTGCAATAAACGTATACTATGAATTACTCTGGTATCCGGATACTTACGATTTTGCCAGGGGCTTGGCCCTGGGCTGCCACTCCTCTCCGCCGTCGTCGGCGTCGGTGGAGTAGTCCGGAGGAAGGGTTTTCCCCTTCTTGACCCTCCGGCCTCCCCAGAGAGGGCGGCCTTCCTTTTCTTCTCTCCTCCCGCTGGAGGGGAGAGGTTCTTCTTCTTCCTCCTCGTCTTCACGGGAGGAATGCGCCTCGGAACCATCAGATGATGGATCCGACACCTCCTGGCGCCGGGCACTCTTTCGAGTCCCCGTGGCCTTTTTCGCGGCCTTCTTCTCCGGCACCACATAGGGTGCCGGAACCAGCAGCTTCGCAAGCGAGCGTCGCTGGGCCTTCGGCAAAGGAGCCGGATAGTTGATCTATCCGGACGTCACCTGCCAATCCTGTTCAAAGGTAAGGGAGCTTAGATCCCGCATGGAGTCAAACTATGAAAAACTGATACCCTGTAAACGGAAAAAACAGCTTACCGCATGAGCGTGACGCTGCGTACTGAATCCGCGATCCTCAGTAGCGGATGCAGGGGCCTCGGCCTTTGGAAAGCACCTTCCAGGCATCTTCGTACCGTCGTGTCGAAGAGCCTGCTCAGAGTCTGGTGCCGCGCCGGGTCGAACTCCCACAGGTTGAAAGCCCGTTGTTGACACGGGAGGATCAGGCGGATGAGCATAACCTGGACTACATTGACAAGTTTGAGCTTCTTGTCCCCAGGGTTTGGATGCATGTTTGGAGTCTGGTCAGCTCTCCATTTTTACCCCAACGACAGGCCCGTCTCCTTCCAGGAGGTGAGCCGCGTAGGGGGTCCGGATCAAACTCGGGGGTGCGACCCATTCGGGGTCGCGCGGCTCGGTGATGTAAAACCACCGATTGCCACCCCTTCAGGGTCTGCACAAAGGAGCCCTCAGCCATAAGATGTTGGCCATCTTGCCCACCATAGCGCCTCCGCACTCGCCTGGTTGCCGCGCACCACCTTCGCTTGACATTGAAAGTCTTGAGCCATAGGCCGAAATGGGGGCGGATGTGGAGGAAAGCCTCGCACACGACGATAAACGCCGAGATGTTGAGGACAAAGTTCAGGGCCAGATCATGGAAATCTAGGCCGTGGTAGAACATGAGCCCCCGGACAAATGGGTGGAGAGGGAAGCCCAGTCCGCGGAGGAAATGGGGGAGGAACACCACCCTCTCATGGGGCCTAGGGGTGGGGATGAGCTGCCCCTTTTCGGGAAGCCGTAAGCGATGTCGTTAGACAGTATCCGACCTTCCTCAGCTTTTTGATGTGCCCCTCCGTGAGGGACCATCCACTTGCCTCCCGCTCCGGACATGGCTGGAGAAGGTTGAGGTGGGGAGTGCGGACTTGGGCGCTGGAGCTCGAGTGCGCGAGAATGGATAAGCAAAGGAGGAGAAAGGCGTAGGTGAAAAGGTGGATCCTTATCCCCTTATATGGGTAGACGCAACTACGTGTCCCCACAGCCTTGGTAAAACTCGCCTTATCTCCATGCGCCGTAATCAATGGCGCGGTTGGGTTACCCACGCCCGTATTGATGAGAATCCCGAAATGAGGGGACACGATCTCTGCTTTAACAAGACGTGCCAAGGAAACCGCCTCGCATGACGCGCTGAGGTGGGATAATGAAATGACTCGGATAAAGGCTTGGCCATGGTGTGACACACTACAGAATACGTCAGCAGATTAGATTCGTGTAAATGTTATTCTCTCTATGGCAATATGTGGAAACTTATTTTGCAGAGCCGGACACTATTTGTGTTTAAAATCTTCTATAAAGTACTTGGAGGAGGAACCCGCCTTGCAATGCCGAAGGACAATCTGCGCGCCGGACTCGTCGTCATTGAAGCCTGGTTCAGGGCTACTGAGGGAGTCCTGGATTAGGGGGTGTTCGGATAGCCGGACTATACCTTCAGCCGGACTCCTGGACTATGAAGATACAAGATTGAAGACTTCGTCCCATGTCCGGAAGGGACTTTCCTTGGCGTGGAAGGCAAGCTTGGTGATACGGATATTCAGATCTCCTACCATTGTAACCGACTTTGTGTAACCCTAACCCTCTCCGATGTCTATATAAACCGGGAGGGTTTTAGTCCGTAGGACAACATAGACACATCAACAATCATACCATAGGCTAGCTCTAGGGTTTAGCCTCTCCGATCTCGTGGTAGATCTACTCTTGTACTACCCATATCATCAATATTAATCAAGCAGGACGTAGGGTTTTACCTCCATCGAGAGGGCCCGAACCTGGGTAAAACTTTGTCCCTTGCCTCCTGTTACCATCCGGCCTAGACGCACAGTTCGGGACCCCCTACCCGAGATCCGCCGGTTTTGACACCGACACTTACCAAGAAGGTGGACATGTCGGTTTTTGTAAGGACTTTAGTATATGAAGTGCGAACTGCAGCCAGTCTGTTGCCGGTGCAACTACACGGGCCGGAGCAGATGCAAGTGCAAGTGTTGGTGCAGGTGCCGAAGCCGCTGCTGCTGCCGGAGATGGTGCTCCTTGTAGAGCTGGTGCCGGTGTCGGAGCAGGTGCCGGTGTCGATGCCCAATCCTCTGGTAGATTAGACTGATCCGCTGACGCGGTCGGTGCCCAATCCTCAGCTGGATCAGACTGAGCTCATGCCGCTGTCAGTGCTAGAGCAACTGCCGGTGCTCGATCTGTGCGAGACAGCGTCAATCGTGTCTGGTCTGCTATGATCAGCTTTCTAACTTGACTAGGATCCGTGACCGTCATCCAGTTTTTTTCTTCATTTCTTTTAAACACGAGAAGGACTAATTGTGGCATTTTTGTTAAACCAAACTGCAGTTCATCATAGGGATTCAGCTTGTACTCAGACAACAGACTGATCCAATTTTTTCCAGTAATATAAGTGATGGACAGTGCCTTCGTTACTGACACGACATAAGAAGTGAAACCTGCAAAAATAGCCATCGTAGAGCAAACCAAACGGTTTATTCTGTGATGAATGTCACATGGCAAAACCTGCATCATAAAATTGCAGGAAAAGAAAGAAAACATGACATTAAATCAATAAGATTTAGACAATAAATCAATAAGATTTACTTGATGTGACACAAGTGAATCCTTACCAAGAAATCACTATGTTGAAGTACTAAACAGAAGATTGATCATCCAACTACGCGTGGCATGCAGGGGCCCTACCTACTCCCACAAGTAGGACAGTCCAAAGGTCGTGACAAATCGTATGGACCGAACATCCATGGGACTGGAAATTCTGGTGGGTGCGATAAACCCTGCCATGCATACAGATATTGGAGTGTAACCATAATTGATAAACCGTCCTCACAAAAAATATGATCTGGATACTTCAAAATATACAGACTGAATTGAGCTGGACAGACATTAACATAGACCATTCTCAGGACTGACCACACACCAAAAGCGGCAGTACTAATAAACAATACAGGGTTCACAAACACAAATCAAGTACTGAACAATAGTACTTACTACAGACAAGCAAAGTTGCACTAACTAAACTCTGCAGACTATTTCTTGTCACCGACCTACGGGATGAACCCCGCATAACTGACTAGGCCATGGACTTCGTGTGAGATGTCTACACGCACCATCACCATCTTGTCAACCTTGGAGAACCTAACAGAGTGGTCTTTCCACTCATAAACATGATGATGAAGACAGCGCATCAGATTTGTTGGGAAGCTTTACAAGAACCACACCCTTCGTAATCGAAGGCACAGCCAGGAAATTGTTGTGGTCAAGTACAGCCTCGAGAACACGCCTGACAACAATGCTACAGGAAAACACTAGTTCAGGACACGTGGCGACAAGGACACAGTAGCTGGATAGTTCAGCAGTAGAACTCATCATCAGGTCTTCCAGTTCACACGGCATGACTTTGAGAACTTCATCTCCACCACGGACCTGGTTCTAATTCAAACAGAAACCATATTTTATTACTACCTCCGTTCAGAAATATAAGATGATTTTCGATATTATACTCCATATATGACTACATATACGCACAGAAATGAGTGAACAAAGACACTAGAACATGTCTTCAAAGGCATGAGAGCAGAGGGATTACATGCAATATCCATAACACAAGTTACTGAGGCAAAATACCCTCTTAAAAGGTAGCATTGATGTTCATAAAGTACTCCCTCCGTCCCAAAATTCTTGTCTTAGATTTGTCTAGATACGAAGTATCAAGTCACATTTTAGTATTAGATACATCCGTATCTAGACAAATCTAAGACAAGAAATTTGGGACAGAGGGAGTAGTTGAAAAGTAATCTATAAGAAATTTAGTGTCAACCTCTCGCATGTTTTGGTCAAAAGAGAAATTTAGAACCATCATTTGGCTCACAAAATCACATGCAAGATCACCCAGAAAGTTGTACTACTAGTACTAGTATACTGCGTGTTAGATGGGAAAACACGATCAAGATCGAGAAAAAGATCATCAAGAAGAGATATTACCTGGACTTGCTTAATGAGGGATCCCGGAGAGGGGGGCTTGACAGGGCGATGGCTTTGAGCTTGTCTGTGGTAGTCTCGGCGGGGTGCTTGCGCTTCTTCGTACCATGAGCCTCGACGGTTTTGGCCAGAGCCATAGGCATCACTTCGGCCGGTGCTCCAGTGTCCATCAAGAAACTGTCAAATAGAAATAAAAGAAAAGAAACCATAATCACAAACCCAAAAGAAGAAAAGAGAGGGAGTTATAGGATCAGTCTCGGGGTTGCAAGACCGGGCCTTGGCCAGAATCAACACCATTGATGCGCTCACCTTTCCTTCTTTGGGACAGAAGAACAATGGCAGAAGCAGGTCGGGGTTTTCTTGAAAGAAATGAGAACAAGATGAGGGAGAAGCGAGGGTTGGGTAGAGAGGAAGCTGAGAGAGAAGAGTGAAATGATGGTTGCTTCGTCCGTCCCACTTACTGCTGGAAAGGAGGGGGTTTTGTGATTTGATGGCTCATTGGGCATTACTGCGGCCTTCGATCGGGGTAGTCTAGCGTCACTCTACTACGAGTAATTTAGTGCATGGCTAGTGGACCCCGATGCTGGCTGTCCCACACATCGGCGAAAGTGAGTAATTTAGTGCATGGCTGGAGGAGGATCCGCATGGTAGAGCGTGTCCACTGTTTTTCTGCAGAAAAAAATGATTACAGGAAGCGTTTCCACTCTTACAACGAGGAGTGCGAACACGGCAGCCACTGAACATACACAATGCTCCTACTACTAGGATGTGCAGTGGTTCATACGTCAGTACTACACAATCTTTGCTAGTGTAGTAGATATGACGATAACAAATGATGTGTGCGCATGTCAACTACTCCTATATGTAACAAATACACGAAGAGGAAACAACTATATTGAGATGAGAATGTAACCAAACACAACCACATGCTTTATGCTACAGTGACTGATCTGCACCGTCTGAGTTTGATCCAATGGTCATGTTGCGCCGAGACATGGACATGCCCATGCAGAGGGCGCCTAAACACCACAGAAGTCCCTCTGCTTCTCGAGGCGCACGACGTTGGTTATGTAGGGTGCAACCGCCCGCAGAGCCCGCTCCCGGTCAACGGGAGCCATCTCGTCAAAGACGGCATCCAATGGCACGAATGGATTCCGGTGACGGAGCCCTGAAAGGATTCGCCCGGCAACGGCGACGGCAGCCCACAACCCCTCCTTGTCTAGCTCAGCCCCCACCATCACGCAGAGACGACTCAGCTCCTCGGAGATATAGGTGAAGAAGGAGACCAGGTCAGGAAGCCGCAACTCGTTGAAGTCGACCGGGTGGTCGAACGGGTTTAGCCCGACGGCCGGCATCGTCGCGCTGGCACGACGGTAGGCATCGCGCAGCCGCAACACGTGTGTGGCAACTTGGTTCACCAAGTGGCTGAGGCAATCCTAGACCTCGTCACGATCGGCCGCTCGCGCTCCAGCCGGCTCCCCTGACGGCCTATCGTATCTCCCGCTTTCTGCAGCAACGCCGCCGATGCCTCGAGCATCTTTGTGGTGGACGCCTGCCGCTTTTGAAGCTTCGTGAACTCCCGCACATAACAGAGGTGCATGGCACTCCTCTCCTCCTTGAGCCCACGGAGCTCCACGTCCTTGGCCCTGAGCTCCGCATCCTTGGCATGGAGCTCCTGTGTCAGGAGCCTCACCTCAGACTCCGTGATCTGCTGCGCCGCCATGGCACCAGGTAGAAGCAATGGGGAGAGGAAGCAAAGGGGGCGAAACGGCTGAAAGGCAATGCAATCTACGGGAAGGCGGAGGGAGCGGGGAATCTTTTGGTTTTCACCACGGTAAAACACCAGTCGACGACTTCTCACATCAGGGAGCAGTGGGTTTTACAGGCGGAGTCATCGTGACTAATTGCTGCCGCGCCTGCTCCCGTCAATCAAAAAATTAAAAATCCTGCCGCGCCTGCTCCCGTCAATCAAAAAATTAAAAATCCTGCCGCACCCAAACACCAGAGCAACGCCGCGGTGGATATTTAAATTTACCTGCCGGCAAGTAGATAAAAAAAGGGGTGAAAAAACAAATGTGGCGGCGGCCTAGCTAATCGGTCGAACTAGCCCAACTAGCTAGCCACCGTGCTTCACTGATGTACTCGGCGGGAAAGGTGGTCTTTCGTGATTTGACGACTCATTTACTTGCTTCGGCGCTACGACCGAGGAGGACCCAGAAAACGCGCGGTAGGGCGTCCCACGTCAGGAAGAATATATGCGTGCACCACCCGGGAGGACCCCGAAACCGCGCGGTAGGGTGTGCCACGTCTCGGCACGGAGGAAAAATGTGCGTGTAAAAATATACTGTATCAGACGTAGTACCTATGGTTCGACCTCGGGACCCAGCCAGTCGGTCGAAAACACCCCACTAGCCACACAGCTTCATCATGCAAACGTGGCACGGAGGATAGATGTGGTTAGCTCCGTCTCGACCAGCCACAACGTCTCTTGTTCTAGGCGATTCTTCTATTTTCCAAGCTTTTTTTAGTTGTAATAACACCACGGCAAGCTAGCGCCACGAGATTGAACTAGGTATTGAGATACCGACGATCGAATCTCGGGCAAGTAAACATACCGATGACAAAGGGAACAACGTATGTTGTTATGCGGTCTGACCGATAAAGATCTTGGTAGAATATGTAGGAGCCAACATAAGCATCCAGGTTCCGCTATTGGTTATTGACTGGAGACGTGTCTCGGTCATGTCTACATAGTTCTCGAACCCGTAGGGTCCGCACGCTTAACGCTACGATGACAGTTATATTATGAGTTTATATGTTTTGATGTACCGAAGGAGTTCGGAGTCTCGGATGAGATCGGGGACATGACGAGGAGTCTCGAAATGGTCGAGAATAAAGATCGATATATTGGACGACTATATTCGGACTTCGGAAAGGTTCTGAGTGATTCGGGTATTTTTCGGAGTACCGGAGAGTTACCGGAATTCGCCGGGGAGTATATGGGCCTTATTGGGCCATACGGGAATAGAGGAGAGAGGACCAAAAGGAAGGAGGCCTGCGCCCCCCCTCTGGTCCGAATTGGACAAGGGGTGCAGCCCCCTTTTCCTTCTCCCTCTCCTCCTCTTTCCTTCTCTCCTACTCCAACAAGGAAAGGAGAGTCCTACTCCCGGTAGGAGTAGGAATCCCTCCTTGGCGCGCCCTCCTCCTAGGCCGGCCGCCTCCCCCCTTGCTCCTTTATATACAGGGGCAGGGGGCACCTCTAGACACACAAGTTGATCAAGTTGATCGTCTCTTAGCCGTGTGCGGCGCCCCCTGCCACCATAGTCCTCGATAATATTGTAGCGGTGCTTAGGCGAAGCCCTGCGACAGTAGTACATCAAGATCATCATCACGCCGTCGTGCTGACGGAACTCTTCCCCGACACTTTGCTGGATCGGAGTCCGGGGATCGTCATCGAGCTGAACGTGTGCTAGAACTCGGAGGTGCCGTAGTTTCGATGCTTGATCGGTCGAGCCATGGAGACGTACGACTACATCAACCAAACGCTTCCGTTGTCGATCTACAAGGTACGTAGATCACACTCTCCCCTCGTTGCTATACATCACCATGATCTTGCGTGTGCGTAGGAAATTTTTTGAAATTACTACGTTCCCCAACAGTGGCATTCGAGCCTAGGTTTTATGTGTTGATGTTATATGCACGAGTAGAACACAAGTGAGTTGTGGGCGATATAAGTCATACTGCTTACCAGCATGTCATACTTTGGTTCGGCGGTATCGTTGGATGAAGCGGCCCGGACCGACATTACGCGTACGCTTACGCGAGACCGGTTCTCCCGACGTGCTTTGCACATAGGTGGCTTGCGGGTGACAGTTTCTCCAACTTTAGTTGAACCGAGTGTGGCTACGCCCGGTCCTTGCAAAGGTTAAAACAGCACCAACTTGACAAACTATCGTTGTGGTTTTGATGCGTAGGTAAGATTGGTTCTTGCTTAAGCCCGTAGCAGCCACGTAAAACTTGCAACAACAAAGTAGAGGACGTCTAACTTGTTTTTGCAGGGCATGTTGTGATGTGATATGGTCAAAACGTGATGAGATATAAGTTGTTGTATGAGATGATCATGTTTTGTTAAAGTTATTGGCAACTGGCAAAATCCTTATGGTTGTCTCTTTATTGCATAAGATGCAAGTGCCAAATAATTGCTTTACTTTATCGCTATGCGATAGCAATAGTTGCAAGAGCAATAGTTGGCGAGACGACCGTGTGACGGCACATTGATATAGATCAAGATGATGGAGATCATGGTGTCATGTCGGTGACGATAGAGATCATGACAGCACTTTGGAGATGGATAAAAGGCGCAAGATGATGATGGCCATATCATGTCACATATTTTGATTGCATATGATGTTTATCTTTTATACATCTTATTTTTGCTTAGTTTGACGGTAGCATTTTAAGATGATCTCTCACTAATTATCAAGAAGTGTTCTCCCTGAGTATGCACCGTTGCGAAAGTTCTTCGTGCTGAGACACCACATGATGATCGGGTGTGATAGGCTCTACGTTCAAATACAACGGGTGCAAAACAGTTGCACACGCGGAATACTCAGGTTATACTTGACGAGCCAAGCATATACAGATATGGCCTCGGAACACGGAGACCGAAAGGTCGAGCGTGAATCATATAGTAGATATGATCAACATAGTGATGTTCACCAATGAAACTACTCCATCTCACGTGATGATCGGACATGGTTTAGTTGATTTGGATCACGTGATCACTTAGAGGATTAGAGGGATGTCTATCTAAGTGGCAGTTCTTAAGTAATATGATTAAATTGAACTTAAATTTATCATGAACTTAGTCCTGGTAGTATTTTGCAAATCATGTTGTAGATCAATAGCTCGCGTTGTTGCTTCCCTGTGTTTATTTTGATATGTTCCTAGAGAAAATTGTGTTGAAAGATGTTAGTAGCAAAGATGCGGATTGGATCCGTGATCTGAGGTTTATCCTCATTGCTGCACAGAAGAATTATGTCCTTGATGCACCGCTAGGTGACGGACCTATTGCAGGAGCAGATGCAGACGTTATGAACGTTTGTCTAGCTCAATATGATGACTACTTGATAGTTTAGTGCACCATGCTTAATGGCTTAGAATCGGGACTTCAAAGACGTTTTGAACGTCATGGAGCATATGAGATGTTCCAGGAGTTGAAGTTAATATTTCAAGCAAATACCCGAGTTGAGAGATATGGAAGTCTCCAACAAGTTCTATAGCTAAAAGATGGAGGAGAATCGCTCAACTAGTGAGCATGTGCCCAGATTGTCTGAGTACAACAATCGCTTGAATCAAGTGGGAGTTAATCTTCTAGATAAGATAGTGATTGACAGAATTCTCTAGTCAGCATCACCAAGTTAGTAGAACTTTGTGATGAACTATGATATGCAAGGGATAACGGAAACGATTCCCAAGCTCTTCATAATGCGGAAATTGACGAAGGTAGAAATCGAGAAAAACATCAAGTGTTGATGGTAGACAAGACCACTAGTTTCAAGAAAAGGGCAGAGGGAAGAAGGGGAACTTCAAGAAGAACAGCAAGCAAGTTGCTGCTCAAGTGAAGAAGCCCAAGTCTGGTCCTAAGCCTGAGACTAAGTGTTTCTACTGCAAAGGGACTGGTCACTGGAAGCGGAACTACCCCAAGTGATTGGCAGATAAGAAGGATGGCAAAGTGAACATAAGTATATTTGATATACATGTTATTGATGTGTACTTTACTAGTGTTTATAGCAACCCCTCAGTATTTGATACTAGTTCAGTTGCTAAGATTAGTAACTCGAAATGGGAGTTGCAGAATAAACAGAGACTAGTTAAGGGTGAAGTGACAATGTGTGTTGGAAGTGGTTCCGAGATTGATATGATCATCATCGCACACTCCCTATACTTTCGGGATTAGTGTTGAACCTGAATAAGTGTTATTTGGTATTTGCGTTGAGCATGAATATGATTTGATCATGTTTATTGTAATACGGTTATTCATTTAAGTAAGAGAATAAATTGTTGTTCTGTTTACATGAATAAAACCTTATATGGTTACACACCCAATGAAAATAGTTCGTTGGATCTCGATCGTACTGATACACATAATCATAATATTGAAACCAAAAGATGCAAAGTTAATAATGATAGTGCAACTTATTTGTAGCACTGCCGTTTAGGTCATATTGGTGTAAAGCGCATGAAGAAACTCCATGCTGATGGGATTTTGGAATCACTTGATTATGAATCACTTGATGCTTGCGAACCATGCCTCATGGGCAAGATGACTAAAACTCCGTTCTCCGGAGCGAGCAACTGACTTATTGGAAATAATACATACTGATGTATGCGGTCCGATGAGTGTTAAGGCTCACGGCAAGTATCGTTATTTTCTGAACTTCACAGATGATTTGAGCAGATATGGGTATATCTACTTGATGAAACATAAGTCTGAAACATTTGAAAAGTTCAAAGAATTTCAGAGTGAAGTGGAAAATCATCGTGACAAGAAAATAAAGTTTCTACGATCTGATCGCGGAGACAAATATTTGAGTTACAAGTTTGGTCTTCAATTAAAACAATGTGAAATAGTTTCACTACTCACGCCACCTGGAACACCATAGTGTAATGGTGTGTCCGAACGTCATAACCGTACTTTATTAGATATAGTGCGATCTATGATGTCTCTTACCGATCTACCATTATTGTTTTGGGGTTATGCATTAGAGACAGCTGCATTCACGTTAAATAGGGCACCATCTAAGTCCGTTGAGACGACACAATCTGAACTGTGGTTTGGCAAGAAACCAAAGTTGTCGTTTCTTAAAGTTTGGGGTTGTGATGCTTATATGAAAAAGTTTCATCCTAATAAGCTCAAACCCAAATCGGAGAAATATGTCTTCATAGGATAGCCAAAGGAGACTGTTGGGTACACCTTCTATCACAAATCCGAAGGCAAGACTTTTGTTGCTAAATTCGGAGTTTTTCTAGAGAAGGAGTTTCTCTCGAAAGAAGTGAGTGGGAGGAAAGTAGAACTTGATGAGGTAACTGTACCTGCTCCCTTATTGGAAAGTAGTTCATCACAGAAATCTGTTCCTGTGACTACTAAACCAATTAGTGAGGAAGCTAATGATGATGATCATGTAACTTCAGATCAAGTTACTACCAAATCTCGTAGGTAAACCAGAGTGAGATCCGCACCAGAGTGGTACGGTAATCCTGTTCTGGAGGTCATGTTACTAGACCATGACGAACTTGCGAACTATGAGGAAGCGATGATGAGCCCAGATTCCGCGAAATGGTTTGAGGCCATGAAATCTGAGATATGATCCATATATGAGAACAAAGTATGGACTTTGGTTGACTTGCCCGATGATCGGCAAGCCATAGAAAATAAATGGATCTTCAAGAGGAAGACGGACGCTGATAGTAGTGTTACTATCTACAAAGCTAGAATTGTCGCAAAAGGTTTTCGACAAGTTCAAGGTGTTGACTACGATGAGATTTTCTCACTCGTATCTATGCTTAAGTCTGTCCGAATCATGTTAGCAATTGCCGCATTTTATGAAATCTGGCAAATGGATAAACAAAACTACATTCCTTAATGGATTTACTAAAGAAGAGTTGTATACGATGCAACTAGAAGGTTTTGTCGATCCTAAAGGTGTTAACTAAATATGCAAGCTCCAGCGATCCATCTATGGACTGGTGCAAGAATCTCGGAGTTGGAATATACGCTTTGATAAGTTGATCAAAGCATATAGTTTTATACAGACTTGCGGTGAAGCCTGTATTTACAAGAAAGTGAGTGGGAGCACTACAACATTTCTGATAAGTATATGTGAATGACATATTGTTGATCGGAAATAATGTAGAATTATTCTGCAAAGCATAAAGAAGTGTTTTAAAGAAGTTTTTCAAAGAAAGACCTCGGTGAAGCTACTTACATATTAAGCATCAAAATCTATAGAGATAGATCAAGACGCTTGATAAGTTTTTTCAATGAGTACATACCTTGACAATATTTTGAAGTAGTTCAAAAATGGAACAGTCAAAGAAAGAGTTCTTGGCTGTGTTACAAGGTATGAAATTGAGTAAGACTCAAAGCCCGACCACGGCAGAAGATAGAAAGAGAATGAAAGTCATTCCCTATGCCTCAACCATAGGTTCTATAAAGTATGCCATGCTGTGTACCAGATCTATTGTATACCCTACACTGTGTTAAGCAAGGGAGTACAATAGTGATCTAAGAGTAGATCACTGGACAACGGTCAAAATTATCCTTAGTGGAATAAGGAAATATTTCTCAATTATGGAGGTGACAAAAAGGTTCGTCGTAAAAAGTTACGTCGATGCAAGTTTTGACACAGATCTGGATGACTCTAAGTCTCGATCTAGATACATATTGAAAGTGGGAGCAATAAGCTAGAGTAGCTCCGTGCAGAGCATTGTTGACATAGAAATTCGCAAAATACTTACGGATCTGAATGTGACAGACCCGTTGACTAAAATTATCTCACAAGCAAAACATGATCACACCTTATTACTCTTTGGGTGTTAATCACATAGCGATGTGAACTAGATTATTGACTCTAGTAAACCCTTTGGGTGTTTATCACATATCGATGTGAACTATGGGTGTTAATCACATGGTGATGTGAACTATTGCTGTTAAATCACATGGCGATGTGAACTAGATTATTGACTCTAGTGCAAGTGGGAGACTGAAGGAAATATGCCCTAGAGGCAATAATAAAGTTATTATTTATTTCCTTATATCATGATAAATGTTTATTATTCATGCTAGAATTGTATTAACCAGAAACATAATACATGTGTGAATACATAGACAAA